>NC_057807.1:17377718-17465218 GCF_018294505.1 Triticum aestivum | reverse complement strand
CAAAAATGTTCGATGTGATAGCGACTCCACATCGAACGAAAACTTATCCTCTTGGACCGATCGGATCAAAGCCTTATGGATTAAACTCCACATGTTAAAAACACCAGGACCCGATAAACTTGACTACACACATGAAGCAATATGAATTTGTACATAACGAATTTGACCTCTTCTTTATTTGGTTCTATTGATGGGGGCTCAATACAAAAAGCGCCAACCTGCGACGTATATGGAATAGTATGGTCTATGGTCATATCAATGTGCTTGTTTGTGATTAGAATGAAAATCCATGAGATGTTAGTTGGAGGTTCCTTGTCAACCGGATCGTGAAGTGTGATACTTGTGCAAAGTTTGTGCACATATGTGATATGTCATGTTCTCCACTCCCCCTGCTCACTCCTAATAAGAAACAAATCGAGTGGTTCCATCAACAGTTCCTAGGCCCCGCCGCCACCGCCGACCGCCGGCCGCCCCCGCCCCCCCCCCCTCCCCTGGATCCGCTCCATGCCGCCTCCCCGGGAGGTGGCCGGGGCGGCGCGAGCCCTCCCCCCCTTCGGCCGCCCTCTTCTCTCCTTCCCTCCCTGCCGCTGCCGATGGGCGCCCCCGACGCTGGCCGGGTGGTGTTGGCGGCGGCGGGGCCTGCCTGTCCCCGCGCGCGGCTCCCTGCCCGGGGCATGGGGCGGCGGCGGTGCTCCTCGGCTTGATGACGGCCCGGCGGCTCATGCGGTGGTGATGCGGCCCCTTGGCGGTGAGACGGCGTGGTGGAGCAGGTTGGCCAGTGGCGCGCCCCGGGCCAGATCGGGTCCTAGCGGGCCGGCGGTCCGTTGCTTCATCGTCGTATGTGTGGTGAGGAGGTGGAGTAGCTCGGACGGGGGCAGCGACGCCGACGGCGTGCCAGCTGTGGCGCGGAGGCGGGAGCTTCCCAGGCCTCTGAGGAGAGTCCAAACACACGATTGACATTATCTAACTTCATCTAAGGGGTGTTTGGTTCAGGGACTTTTTAGTCCCAGGGACTAAAAAAGTCCCTAAAAAGTCCCTAGGAACCAAACGGGAGGGACTTTTTTTACAGAGACTAGAAAAAGACTCTACCGGAGAGTCTTTTTTGATTAGTCCCTGGGACTAGAAAAAGTCCTAGAACTTCTGTACCAAACACCCCCTAACTACCACGATGTTGAGTACTTCCTTCACAATGTCCTTTGGCTTCGAAAAGTAATATCATAGCGCCGCCTTAATGCATGGCATGCGGATTCCCCTTCGAGCGCTCACCCGCAGCCTAGGTATTATTCGCCCCACCTTGTCGTCGTGGCAACTTCTTCACCCGAGCAGGCCGAGTGAGGAGTAATGGCCACTACTCCACTTTTTTGTTATGCCTGAAAATCTCCAACTCCTTAGCCTGTGCCTGGCTTCCAGCTTCTCCCTAAAAAACTCGAGTTGAAGATGTCTTCGACATTGTAGCTTCTCGGTTCAATCATTGTACCAGGCAGCCAACCCAATAAGTATATGTGGCCCAATGGCCTGGGAAACTTCAGAGGCTTGTAGGCCGATTTTGTAGTGCCCTTTGAGCCCGCTCGTCTGCAGGGTCATCTCCCGTGAGTTGGAGCACATCGCCCGGGCTATATGTCGCCCGCACCAAGTCCTAATAGGAATCTCCTACGGGTGATGACTAGTGCTCAACCCATTAGTGCGGTTTGTTCGCTGCGTTGTACGTTCATTATGCTCCATTTTTCTTTGGTTAGTTTTTTCTGTTTTCTTATTGGTTTGTTTTGTTTTTTCTTTCTTTCCTTCGTTATACTTCGGTTTTCTTTGTTCTGTTCTTGGTTTTTTATGTTCCTTCTGTTTCTTTCGAGACTTTCATTTGTTTTCTTTTTTTTTGACACATTCTAATTTGTTCTCAGTACAAAACATACATTATTAGATGACAAGTGAAGCATTTTTCTAGTAATCTTGGACATTTTTCAAATACAAGATGAACATTTAATATAATGTACATGTTTTTGAACACTTTTTCGACTACATAGTAACATTTTCAAAATACGCGTTGCATATCTTTTTAATGGCAATAAACATTTTTTAACTAGCAATCATTTTTTTCACGTTGTATAAACATTTTTGAAAATTTCATGGACAGTTTGTGGAAACACTTGTATATTTCTTTGAAATTTCATACACATATTTTAATAGAAACAAACATTTTTTACCGCCGCAAACCTTCTTTACACTGTACAGAACATTTTTTAAATGTCACGAACATTTTTTGAAGTGCGGGAATATTACCATAAAAGGTCACATACATTTTTGTAATGGTACGTTTTTTTTTACATTAAGCCCACCTTTGTTTTTACAATGTACACACATTCTTAAATTTCACAAACATTGTTCGAGCGATCCACACTTCCAAACCAGAAATCTTGTAGTCGAACACAAGGAGCACGAGCAGGGAAGAGAAAGAAGCGGGTCTAAGAGATGTAGGAATGGGAACATGAAGAAAATCAACTGTAATGCTCCTCTACTATTGGAGGGGAGAAACGTTCTGATGTTTCTGATGCCTCCCATTCCTATGGATCTTAGGTTCTCCTTCCTCTCACTTTTTGCTCGTATAATTTACTTGGTTAAAATTAATCCTCCCTACAAAAGAAACAAACAGAATAAACAATCCTACATGGATGTTGTGAGGGGTCTTAATAGTGAGCGGCAAGGAGGAAAATTTTAGAATCAACGAACACGAGGAAAACTATAATTTGGAGTTGAGATATAACATTGTATTTTTCCTGATGCATGTCACATTCATAATGTTCTTAGAGCATCTCTACTCGTTCGCCCCCCCCCCCCCCCACCGCACCCCGCGATTGCGGTTTGTCCCATGCGCCGGCGGTTTTTTCGCGCTGGGGGCGATCCAGTGCCCAGCCACGCCCCCAGGTTTCGGCCCCAAGACGCGCATAAATTCAAACTTGTCATTTCCCGCTGCCAAAAAAAGCCACAAGTTCGGCGATCAATGGCGATCTGCCACAAAGTTCGGCGATCGCCATACCACAGTTCAGCGATCAAACATATTCGAAAGTTCGGCGTTCAAAAAGAAGGACGCGTCGATAATTCATCAAATGACGGGCTCCTCCGGCATGGGACTGGCCGGCGTAGGCGCGCTTGGCGTCGGCATGGCTTCTGTGTTGGGAGTCGTCGTGACAACATTGTTGGAATAAGCCACGGCATGTGTGGTCGGGCTTGTCGGGCGCGACGGATGCGCGCGGGACGCACTGGTGCAGTCAGGCTCGTCGGGCGCGTCGGATGCGTGCGGGACGTGCGGGGCGCAATGGAAGCGTGGCATGTGTGTGTTTATGTTTCGATCGGACGCCGGTGCGTGCCGCGTCCGTGTTCCGGTTGGTGTCGCGTGCGTGGGTGTGTGTAACGTTGGTGGTGCGTGAGCCAAGGCTAGGCTGTTGGCGATAGCTGTGAAGAGCCTGGGCGTTCCGTTGCGGGGAATCAGCGTCGTGCGCGTATGGGCACGTCAAGTGCGCTGACGGGCCAAGCGGATCGTTCGTGGGAGCAGCGTCGTGCGCGTATGGGCGCTGGTTGTTAGCCAGGGTATAAAAGCCCCTGATCGTTGTAACCGCATAAGCTGAGCCAACGGGTTGGAACAAAGAAATAGTAAGCCGTACGTGCGGCTGGGTTCTTTGTGTACTTGTGTTTAGCTCCTTCTTGTACCTCTGTCTAAAGTGAGAGAGAGCGGCAACAATATTTGGTATACAGAGCTTCGGTTCGAGCAATCACCGGCGACCATGGTGCTCGTCCCACACGGCAGTGGCGCAGGCGGATCGGTGACGATGGTGATGTCGATGTTGACCACGGACAACTACACGGTTTGGGCCATCAAGGCGCAGGCGATTCTCGACGTCCACACTGTATGGGAGGCGGTGGCGCAGGCGACGCGGCGGTGAACCCGCGGAAGAACAAGATGGCGCGCGCGTTGCTACTCGAGGCGTTGCCGGGGGATGTGCTGCTGCAGGTGGCGACGAAGCTCACCACCGGGGAGGTATGGGACTCCATGAAGGTGAGGTTCGTCGGCGCCGATCGGGTTCGCGCGGCGAGGCTGGCGACGCTGCACGGCGAGTTCGACCGCCTGAAGATGGCGGGCGGCGAGGAGCTCGACGTGTACGGTGGGAGGCTCGCGGCGATGGCGGCGAGGTACGCCAACCTCGGGGAGACGTTGGGCGACGCGGCGCTCGTCAAGAAGCTGCTGGATACGGTGCCGGATCGCCTCTTCCCCGTCGTCGCCGGCATCGAGCAGTTTCACGACGTGACGACGATAGCGTTCGACGAAGCGCTCAGGCGGCTGCGTGCGTTTGACGAGCGAGTTTGGCTTCGACGGCAGGACAGCGACGAGCGGGCGAACGGACAGCTCCTGTTCACGGCGGCGCAGTGGCGAGCGCGGGAGAGGCAGCAAGGCGGAGCACGGGACGACGACGACAGGTGCAGCGTTGCGTCGGGGAGCGTCGGCAACAGGCGCAGGCGCTGCTACAAGTGCGGGGAGCACGGGCACTTCCGGCGCAAGTGCCCGCAGCTGCGGAAAGGACCGGCGGCGAACTCCTCTAGGCCGTGGCTTAGGGTGTGTGCGTTGGAATAAGCCATGCCGTGTGTGGTCGGGCTCGTCGGGCGCGACGGATGCGCGCGGGACGTGCTGGACGCACTGGTGCATTCGGGCTCGTCGGGCGCGTCGGATGCGCGCGGGACGTGCGGGGCGCAACGGAAGCGTGGCGTGTGTGTATTTAGGTTTAGATCGGACGCCGGTGCGTGCCGCGTTCGTGTTCCGGTTGGTGTCGCGTGCGTGTGTGCGTGAGCCAAGGCTAGGCTGTTGGCGATAGTGAGAGAGAGCGGCAACAACAAACATCACTCGGGCTGGGCGGTGGCGTTGAGGTCGGCGTGGGCGTAGGCGCGGTCATCGAAGGCATCTGGTTCAAGATCAGGCCGCGGTTCGTCAGGTATCACGCCTTGACCTGCTCGTCCATCGTCGACATGTCCACCAGAAACAGTCGTCGGTAATCGGGGTTCATCTTGAATTCTTGAATTGGTGATGATGATCTGATGAGCAAGTGTTGGCCAAGTGTATGTACATGTGACATCAGCATCATCATCTTGTGGTGAGCTCTGAAGAAGGAAGGAGAGCCACATCTGGCCTGTGGTCCTGTAGCCAGCCCTTTTGGACGCTTTATGTACTCGGTCATCTCCTTCCTAGCGGCCATGTCAGCACCCTCCTGCGGCCGTAGCGAAGCTGAGTCTATGTGTAAATATAGATGGCATGACCTTGACAATGGTAAATGAAGAGGAAGAAAAACGGGTCGAAGACCTGTTGGAATGGGATAATGGAGAAAAGAACAGGTGATTTGTTTCTTACCTCTTAACAGTAGATGTGGAAACTTGGCTTCAAATGTTCATGCACCGGATATGATAATGACAGCATATTTTTCTTTCCTTGGTGTACCTGATCCAAAGTTACGATAGTGGCATTACCTTAATGAAGTTTCTATCATATCACAGTGACATGAAATGTTAACAATTGGTAGTATATACTCACATCCACAATAAGGCATCTGCATAATTGTTAGATATTAAGGTAATGATGGAATATATTGTGGAAAGATGCATGACCACTCACATTGCCAACTCTATGCAGGGATTCGATACGATCCAAACTATAATAGGAGGAAAAAGAAAGCGTAAGGTTGCGAACGGATTTGAAGCCGATGTTGAAGCTGTGGGATCTCTCACGTTGGAGCTACACACCGGCCACACTTTTAGATTGAATAATGTTATTTATGTGCCTACCTTAATTAGGAATTTGATTTCAGTTTTTCGTTTAGACGATGATATGTATGAGTGCCATTTTGGCAAGAAACAGTTTGCTTTGAACAAATGTAATAAGAATGCAGGCATTGGTGTTAGACGAGGCCAACTATACATGTTACCGCTTAATAATGATTCAGTTATGCATTGGAGTGATGAAATTCCCTCCTGTTTTTTTCATTCTTTATTTTTTTTCTATAATTCTTTTTCCCCGCTACAATTTGGAGTTGAGATATAACATTGTATTTTTCCTAATGCATGTTACATTCATAATGTTCTTAGACGCTCCTTCTCTTCCTTTTGGCTTGCACATATACATGCGGACCATCTTTAAATCTGTGATAATGTTGTTCAATACCGGTTTGGAGTAAGCCCATGAAATCAGTTGTAAGTAGTGTCCACCGTTCTTCATTAGCTCCAAAACTATAACTATACCAAACTAAAAGAAATGAACCGTGATAGAAGCCTCTGATGCAATGGATGCATGCAGGAGCAGACAACCACAGGAGAGCTGCCGTGAGGCGAAGCTAGGACCGAGGTGGTTAGACCTAGGGTATTGCATGAGGGAGTTATGCATAGGTCAATCAACTGGGCATCGTACTGCCATAGGTGTAGTAGGGGAGGAGCAGAAGATAGTTCGTGGTATGGTAGCTCGTCCAGCGCGGCATGGTTGATCTGCTCATAGTAGAGGTGGAGGGAGGAAGGGGGTGGAGTACCTGGTACAACTTGCTGCCGTGGTGAACAGAGTGGAGAAATACGGCGAGGTGCCCCCATTAAGATAGGCTTCCATTTTTTTTAACAAGAACCACATCACATAGTCATATAGGAAGCATCATGGGTCGCCGGTCGCCAAAGTCATAAGTCGCACGCGCACCCCGCACGCGGATGAATGACTACGTACTTCTTCTATATATAGAGAATGGTGAGCATGATGAAGAGAACAAGATAAAGAGAAACTGCTAGTTGCATGATCCAAGGGCAGAGGTATGGCATGTGCCATGGATCGATGAGGTGGCGTAGTCTAGGCCCTCCCTGGCTAGCTGATGAGGATCCCCTAGGTTTGCATTAATTTCATTTACAGGAAACACAACTAGGTGGCTGCCCCTGTTTGTTGCATCCTCTCATCCATTGATCAGCACTACATTTATGTACCTACATCTCCAACGCCACAAATGCAATATTAATCAACCATAGGCATTTCGTTACATGTAATACAACTAATGGATGAATCGAGACTAGTGTATTGCAGATATGTGTGTGTTTTCATTGAATTCAACATTATGCTCACAAGATTCCGCACAATTTACACTCTAGAATCCTCATAAGAGGCATATATATATTTCATGAATTCAAGCTTGTTTATTTGGAATTTTTAGAATCATACTCCTTCAAGGTGAGATAGGAAGAGGAATAAATAGTTTAAGAGCGGTGAGAATGGGAACACACGGGAAACCTTGAGCTATCTGTCTGCGCCTCTGGAACCAAAGGTGGATATCTTTATTATTGTTTCCCATGTCTCCCACTCCTATTGTTCTTAGGTTCTCGTTCCCCTTCCTATTGGAAGTGTTTCCACGCTCAAAGCTTAATAAATTTACTTATGTAAAGATTAGGTCACAAGGCCTTGAGCGCAAGTAGGGAAAAGGAGGCCATGAGTATCTCAGAGCAGTGGACGTGGGAACAAAAACCACATCACATATAAACAAGCTATCAAGGAAACAGGGACAACCAATTATTTGATAAATTTAGTGGACAAAAAGTCTAGGCTTTCCTGGCCATTAATATGGACAACCAATAAACCAGCAACTCGGCCAGTGATGATTTATCAAATAATTTAACCCAGGGCATTAATATGGACAATTCCAATGCAGTGACTTTGACAACAAAAACCGCATCACATACAAACAAGCTCTCAAGGAAACAGGGACAACCAATTATAGTTGTAGATGACGAAGATGAGCGATTGAAGAAAGGAACTTGTGGTGCATAATCGATTCGTCACCTCCTCCTTTCGTGCTGAACATAGGTGGCACTGCCTTAGCACATAGCCCGTGGAACTCCCTTCCAGCTCTCACCCGGGCCCCCGACACATTCCCCCCGGCCTTGCCGTACGTAGTTGACGCTCCTTTCCGCGGAGTGGTCGAGTAAGGGGGAATGGCTGCTACTCGATGTCTTGGTTGTGCCTCAAAATCCCTGAATCCTCAGCATGTCCCTGGCTTCCAGCTCCCCCCTAAAAAACTCAGAGTTGAAGATGTGTTCGGCATCACAACTTATCAGTTCACGTTGTACCAGGCCGCCAACCCATTTAGGCATATGTGGCCCAATGGTAAGATATGAAATAGTGAAATAAATTACATGATTTATCTGCCAGTAGTCATCCCTAATTTTCTTGAAACGAACCTGCAGGAATTTCTTCCCACAAAGTATTTTTATAAAAAATTCAAATAATTTTGTTCAATGGAAAAAAATAGTCATCCCTAATAAGATAAAAAAACAAGAGAAGGGGCATAATGTATTTGTTGTTAGCACATATTCAAGGGTACATTCTAATGTTAATTGTGAGATGCTAAATACACATCGATTACAGATTATTCCTGAAAGGTGCAGAAGATACATCGAAACAAAGTTCAGCATGAATGACCATTGTAAACCAATGGGGTTCCCTAAACACGGTGAACACTATCACATGATAAATGCACATATAAGAATGCTGGTAAGCTATTACGACATTGATACTTGAGAGCTACTTGATACTAATAGAGCTAGTAATCCACATGATATAAACAAGAGTTGGAACAAAACATGAAAGGGAATATGAAAACATAACATGAACATGTAAGAACTGCAATATTTAGGATACTGGAGTAACTTGGAAGCCGAACCCCGATGAAATAATTCTTCGCCAAAATTAAGAAGCTCAAACAATTTCTTAGCAATGACATAGAATGTTCTCAAAAGAAGACAACTCCTGGTGAAGCTACAGAGATGAGTGTTGAGGCTCTCACGTGCCTGAAACCAAGTTGTTCCGCCTATAAACTCGACCAACTTTTTAGAAATACAACGCTAATATAATGAGATCTTAGTTGAGATTAGATGTTCACGGTCTTACTACTATTGAGTAGTCCCTTCGTCCCATATTAGTTGATGCTAAAATGGATGTATCTTAGAGCACTACTAGGAAAAAGGCTGTTAGTGGCGCACCTGTTTTTTCTATTAATGGTGCACCCATGGTGCGCCACTATTATCACGCCACTAGTAACAAATAGTAATGGCGCACCTCTGGTGCGTCATTAGTAATCCAGATAGTAGTGGCGCACCACTTGGACTACCAAGGCATGCCCTGCGAGCAAGGGCTGCCCAGAAGGTAGGTTCGGGTACCTTGGGCATCGTCGTACGATAGAGCAAAAGAGAGCTTTGGCACGAATAACGAGAAAAGTCGTTGACCGCCTCATCCTACACAAGGCATGCATGCACGATCCAATGGGCAACCGCCTCGGCGTATGATCTAAGAAGCAGAGCCTCCTTTCCCTCATTGTGGAAAACCAATACTACTCTATTAGATCGAGACCTAACATCGGCATGCACTCGTCAAACGCTGCTAGTTTGTACCTTACCAGCACTGTTCGGCCCGAGCGCTGCTAGTATCCTGTTATGAGTGGCGTCGTACTAGCAGCGCGCCGGCCAAACACTGCTAGTAGGCACTTACGTGCGCCGATAATTGGGGGTTCTTGTACTAGTGTCTAGTTCAAAGCATTCTATGCTAGTATGTAATTTTGACATTTACTTTCTTGATTCTGGTGATTTCCATCACATGGATTATTCTCTCTTCCTCTATGTTACCCTATTAAAATATACTGAAGGACCATATGGTTTATTACCTTCCAACTTCTTGTAAATGCAAGTTCAGGGTCAAGAAAAACTCTTTTTCTCTTTAGCTATGCATGAGAAAAAATTTCTCCCTCCATGTGCCCGTATTAGCAATAGATGTTACATGGCCGAGTGCCATTCAATGATACACTATGGTGCACATTGGAGATATGCATGTGTTCTCATTGATTTCAGTTCGCTTACAAGTTTGAGCACAATTTACACTCTAGAGCACTTCATAAGAGGCCTATATATACCTCACAACTTAAAGCTTCTTTCAGTGTAATATTCCTTCAATGTGAGCTAGGAAGAGGAAGAAATAGGCAAAGAGGAACACGGAGGAAACTCTGAGCTATCCACCTACACCTCTAGAAATAGAGGTGGATATCTTCCTGAGTGATTTCCCTTGCCTCACATTCAAATTTTTCTTAGGTTCTCGTTCGTCCTTCGCCTTCCTTTTACCTCATGAGGAAGTGTTTCCATGATGAATGCTTAATAAATTGTAAAGTTTAGATCATGACGCCTTGAGAGATAGTAGGGAAAAGGAAGCCATGAGTATGTCAGAGCGGTGGGCATGGGAACAGTGAGGAAAGCCTAGATTTCTTGGCCTCTTAATTTAGGGGCAAATATTGTCTTGTGTTTTCCTGATACCTCCCATGCCTATTGTTCTTAGGTATTCCTTCCTTTTCCTATTTCCTTGTGTAATTATTTTAACAAATGTGCGCATTTGGATTTAGATAATGGGGAAGTGATGGGAAATCAGGAATAGGAAGAAAATGAGCATCTAAGAGCATTAGGCATGGGAACATTGAGGAAGGCCTAAACTAGTGTGTCCCTGTCCAACTAGGTTCGAACATTTGTTTTGGAATTTTCCAGATGCCTCTCATGCCTAATGTTGTTAGGTGTTCCTTCCTCTCCCTTATAACCTGCAAAAATGTTGTGAATAGAGTGACAATATACATCTTCGTGGCTTCAGTTTTAGTTCTGGTTGGGCTTCTGTTTTACTTGTATTGCTTTGTTCCTTTCACTGTTTTTGTGATAACTTAGGTTCCTTTTTCAAGCAATGGGGATGAGACCGTGGAGGAAATCCTAGACTTCCTGGCCTCTAAATCTATGGGCCAAGATTGTTTTTTGTTTTCCTGATGCCTCACATGCCTCTAAATTAAGCATGTTATAACGTAAATGGATGTTTTGATTTGCTTGTCAAGATTTCTTTTCTTGTTGGAACTATTGTTCCTTGCACTACTAGGAAAAGGACTATAGATGGGATGGACACTAATGGCGCACTGTACATGTGGTGCGCCATTACTAAATACTAATGGCGCACCATGTGTTGGTGCGCCATTAATATGCAAATACTAATGGTGCATCACATCCCACCGTGCGCCATTAGTAGTTTTGAAAAAGAAAATGTTAGTAACGGCGCACTTGTGGACAGTGCGCCATTACTAGTTTTAACTGCGCACTGTCCACAGGTGCGCCATTACTAAGTTTTTTTCAAAAAAATTCAATTTTTTTTATTTTTTTCTTTTCAAAACTAGTAATGGCGCACCGTGGGCGTGGTGCGCCATTACTAGTTTAACTAGTAATGGCGCACCACCCCACGGTGCGCCATTACTAATTTGGCCCAAAAGTTTCCGAATGCACCCCCCTCGTGGACCGCCTTTTCAGTTTTAAAAAAATAAAAGAAAATGATAAAAATGTCAAAAAAATAAAAGAAAATAAGTTTCCCATGTGATATGTTATCTATTTGTTGGGAAAATTATAAATATGAATTTTGACTTTATGTGCAAAATCTTTCTGGAAATTTGTAAAATGGCCATAACTTTTGCATACGAACTCGGATTAAAAAGTTTATTATATGAAAAAACATCTACTCGAAAAGTTACATCCGAATTAGAAGGGGCGGGAACCCGTTAAACATTTTCAAAATCCCCAAAAACCTAACAGAAAAAAAGTTACGGGGCTTTCAAGATGTAGAGGCAAAAAAATTCAAAAAAAAATTGATTTTGAATTTTTTTTATTTTTTTTCAAAAAATGATACGTAATATGACCAGGAAGTTTGAAATATTTTTCAAAATTTCATCATAGTCATGAACATGAACAAAGTACTAGACATCAACAAGGTATAGTAGGATTGATATGCTAGATATATCAACAAGTGCCTGTGAAGTGAGTTGTTGCTGGGGTTGGATAGAACTCTGAAGTTAAACGTGCTTGGGCTGGAGTAGTGTGAGGATGGGTGACCTTTTGGGAAGTTTGATCACGGAGTGCGATTTGACTTGAGATTAAGCATATTGACCCGAGATTAAGCCATAGTGACCTGAGATTAAGAAAAAAAATTAAAAAAATTCTGAAATTTTTTTGAAAAAAAATGTTACTAATGGCGCACTTCTACGTGGTGCGCCATTAGTATACCAGATACTAATGGCGCACCATGGGCTATACTAATGGCGCACTGCGTGGTGCGCCATTAGTATACCAGATACTAATGGCGCACCATTAGTAAAATATACTAGTGACGTGATAGTAATGGCGCACCGGTAGTGCGCCATTAGTAGGCCTTTTTCTAGTAGTGTTGGAGTAAACATGGCATATGCTTTGCTTATTTATTTTCCATAGGAATTTATCAATATCACTTACATGTGTGATGTGACTTGACTTGGCGTTGAGTCTTTTGTTGGCACAATCTTTAACATTACTCAATGAAATAGCAAGAACACGTCGACGAACGATCGTCACAATAGCATTTGCAAAAGTAGTAGAAGGATTCTTTGGATCACAATATGCAAGAAGACCAAAGAATACAACTTACGAACGGAGTCGATCAGACCGAACCATGCACGTAGCAGCAACTAAATCTCTCAGATATTAGCAAACGAACACGGATATTTGGCATGCCCGAACATGGTACTTTTTTGATATTTTCCTTAGCTCCGATCAAAACAAAAATGTGCCTTACACGGTCGTACCCAGCCTCTTGTAGTGGCGACCCAAACATAAGAAATCTGACTACGAAAGACTCTGTTTCTCTCTTGTATCCAAACTAATCAAGATTTTACTATTTATTGATTCGGCCATGTCGATTACATAGGATCCTCTTATCTAACCAACAAGACTAGATAGACTAACGAATAATGTGACTAGTCCTCCATGCATGCGACCTTCGGGACCCTAATAACGACATTCGATCTAGGTAGCTCTCAGGATTAAATGTTCCCTACGAACCATCGATCAAATTGATCAAACGAAAATGTTCAATGTGGTAGTGACTCCAGATCGAACAAAAATGTTCAATGTGTAGCGAGTCCCCCAATGCACGTCTTAATAGAATTTAAAAATTGAATACGCATATCTTATAAGTTTCAATTCACATGTAGTTACTTGTGTTGCAATCCTACATGTGCAACAATTTGGAGAGATCAAATGCTGATGGGATCTAGTTGGTTGCAAACATAATTAAATAAGTATCTAATTAATTACATTCACCTTCAAGCTTTATTCTGTTCTCCTATCCCCTCCTGTTACTCGCTCACCATACATAATTCCCTTCCCTTCTAATCTCATCTACTTATTAAGTTAGCCCTAGGGAATCACACATGTACTATTGAGAAGCATTCAAACGTTACAACAGATATCTGTATTATAAGCATTCAAGCATTACAAAATAGTACAGTGGGGTACACTGAACATAACACTGAACATTTTCATGCCCTGGTGATTTAATACTTCTATTTCCGCAACAGTTTTACTGTGATTCAAATAGGATCTGAAGGCATTAGGCATTACACAAAAAGACAAAGAACTGCTATAATTTACAACAGGCTTTTGGTTTCTGGAACTATTTCATGCCCAAGTGATCTGATGCTTGTACTTTCGCTACAATGCTCTGAAGGTATTAGCCATTAGCCCATTACAACAAAAGGACATAGCTGCTATAATTTACAACATGCTTTGTATTATCTCATTTCACTACTGAAGCTGGGAGCAGAGACCAATAAAAAACAAGAGCTGAGGAAAAAGGACAAGTATTCAAAGGAATAAACGAACATTGGTTACAATTATATAGTTTCAGAGCTCAAATCATATATTAAAGTGCCTTCAGCCTCTGGTTAAAAGACATAAAACATGCAATGCATTAGTCCAAGTACAACATATCAACTTCTTCTCAAATAAAAAGACAGAGGGTATACAAAGAAAAATAATATCTACCAAGCACAAATAGTGATAAAATATGTTGCTTCATGACAAGCATGTCCCTTTCGTAAAGAATAATATGTGGCAAGCACACTTGTATAATCTAATTATGAACAAGAAAGCTCGGAAGTTGGATTAGAAAATGTTAGCTTCGGGTAGATGACATGTTGTAGCGACTGCAGCAGAAAGAATAACTTAATCTCTGAATCCCTATAAATGGAAGAGGAACTCTCTTGCATCAAGTTGGTGAAGAAAAAGAAACAAAGAATGTCTTAGACTGCCGTAGGAAGAATCAGTTAATATCTGAATCACTGAAATGACAGAGGAAATCTATTGCATTAAGTCGGTGAGGAAAAAGAAACAAGAAGAGTTTACTCACTTTGAGTCATAGATGAAGAGTGCAGACCATGCAAGCAGTATTAAGTTCAGTATTAAGTTCACTTGTCAGGGACTGTCAGCCAGATAAATTACCAAATCAACCGATCTTTAATTCGTAAGCTAGTTCTGCTAGGCATCGATCGACCCAAATTTAGCAGAAGTTAAAAGCCTTAAAAACCAAAATACATTTTAGAGTTCTAAAAAGTGAAACACGTGAATCTTCTAACCATACAAGGAAATCTTAAATTATGCCACACACTTGGTTTTGACACCATATTCGAAGTTTCAGAAAACTACATGGAAATATTCTCTCTCTTTCTATAACCATGATCTATATGACTTGAAATAAATACAACTGTTACAAATAATATTAGTATCCGCTTACGTATAAATACTACTGTAGCCTTGACAAGCCATAGCTTATAGATGAATCCATAAGTGACACTCTACTACTTGTACTCATGCCATTCACCGGCAACGCTGGTGCACTTTAGCTGCAATATCTTTGTGATTCCTGAAAAGAGTTTTACATACCGAGGCCCCACTGCAACCAAAGTTACTCAGAATAGAATAGGGAGTACAATTTACCTACTTTGACGATATACTTGAGATACCATTACAGGGGGAGCTTATTAGAAACAAATGGTGCCAGAACAATGACTCAGAACAGAGGAGGCAGATGGGGATTTGCATTACCAGAATGTAAATCCTAGGATGCCGTGTAGCTGCTGTTGTCTAGGATGTGGCATCCGGGCGGAGTTGGTCGGTGGAGTTCAGGGAAAACAGCTCTTACAGTTTAGACATATTCCATGTTACTACTTAGATCTTGTGGGTCACTTTTTTGTATTTTTACTACCATAGTTTGTATCTACACAATGAGAAGCTTCCCCGTCGTTTTTGTCCAAACAAATAGTCCAGTTTTAATATTCTCTTAACAAAAACAAAATGTAGCTCACATGACATTAAAAACCATAAATCTTTGCTTCCCAGGGAAAGATGTAGACAAAGGGGTGCGTTCCACATACCTTGTGATCAACAAAATAGTAAGCAGGGAGGATAACATAGCCTCCTCATACTTGTGCCATTTGTTGCTAAGTAGCAGGCTAATATTGACATATAAGTTAATTGGTGGAGTTACCTCAAACTGTTAGTGATCAGTGGCCATTATTTGTGAATAGAAGATATACACAAATAAATCTCATGTATAGAACAGTTCTAATATTGACGTTGGCAGTGCCACAGTTGGGAATGGCGAACTTCCTTTGCTTTGAGCCGCTCAGCATTCGTGCAAGACATCGAGATTAAAAACTTTGAAGTAAAGAGCTGCATAATTCTCCTACGAGGCAGCAATTTTTGCTCTTGTCTCAATTTCTGGAACTAGTAAATACTTATATTTTTGCTGTGTAAAGTATGGCATTGACCTATACACTGATACTTTATAATGCTTGAGCTTACACCTCGGAACACTTGACCTGACAGTGGTGGGTGATCGAGGCTAGAAGGCTTTGACGTAGAGGATTAAGGGTGGAGTGAAGCTCCTGGTGTTTAGGAGTGTTGATCCAGGAAAAAAGATGAATGAAAATATAACTGGACAGGCATGACTCCTACATGTAGCAAATCAATCGAACAGCATCAACGCTGTGCAAAGACATTCGTTCCTTGTATAATTAACCAATCATTCTGTACTAATAGTATTGAGGCAGTGGGTGCAGACTACCAGGAAAGGATCAATTAAAGTACATTAGAAGAAAACTTGTACTAACTATCCTTGAATCTTGTTATCAACTGAACAAATATCATTTACTATAGGATGTAAATTCTTTTATAACTGAGAAGCCAGAACCATAAATCAAAGAATGTGCATCTTACAATAAACATTAGAAATTCTGCAATTGGCACATTATTTTTTGAAACAGTATGAGTACACTGTAAATAATTTAGGTAAGAGTGACACATGAACTTTTGGATTTTCTTAGTGTGCTTAAGTCTATCATTATAGTGCATATTTTGTCCCCCACATACTCCAAGAATGCTTTGTGTGACTTCTGAATATTACTGATACCAACCAACATATTAATACTACCTCTTTTTTATATTATAATTTAATGTGAATTAGTTAGGAATCTTTGTACAGGTCGCAACAAACAGAATAAGAACCAATAATTGTGATAATAGGTAAAGACTTTTTCCTTGCTGCAAGGCGTAGCTTCAGCATACTTTTGTAACAATGCAATACCTGATCCGGAAAAGTTGTTCACTATTATATTGGAGGAAACAGACAAAGAAAGAGAGGCGGTCCAAATAACCTGTAAATAAGGCCTTCAACAATATGTCTTCAAGTTTGATGACTGCAGATATGTTGAATCATTCGAAACTGCACAAGTAAATAAGAATAAATGTATGTGCCAAAACAGCAAAAGGTATATGACTTCCCTATCATGAAACAAAATAAATCTGACTAAATAGCACAAATAGGGCAATTATAATCAAGGGGATGGCATTACCTCTTGATACCATCTAGTTTAATGCATCTGGTGGTAGGAAGTCTGCATCTTCGTTCTTCAGTATCCCTCTTGATCCTACTTTGTAAGACAAGATTGCTACACAATTCTAATGTATGTGTCATATCTAATTACACATTCCGGTATAGTAATTGGCAAACCTAAGATAATCCCTAAGCTAGAATTCTAGATTGCTTGAAGCCCCACGATTCTTATTTAATCTGATCTGCACGTGCACCACTGACCATACACTTTATGAGGGATAGTCAATTCAAATTTCTCAACAAGCCAAACTTATGCATGTAGTCAAATGCAAATCTTGGTCTAAACAAACACAATCTTGGTCTAAACTTATGCACGTGCAGACATATGGAGAACTGCAGGAGGTCCTCAACGGCCCAGTCGGAGGATGGCAGGAATGGTGATGACAGCACCTCCTGCGCTTTGAAGGTAAATTATGGTCACCAGAATAAAGCAGTGATTCTGATTTTCGTAGAATGCAAAGTACATTCTCAGTGCCCTCTGAAGCTGTTAAACCAAACTAATAACACAATTGCCTAGTCACTTCTTCAGGGTCTTATAATCTATGCAAGATGGATTTGCAAAGCTCATTAATCGAATGCTTTATTCTGGTGAAGATTGAGATCTGAGACGTTAGAAAATGAAAGCGGTGAGATTTTACCATTTGATAGGCTGCAATATGAATTGCATCCCCTTCAGGGGCATCATCTTCCTCAGGCGGCCTCTACTCTCACCCATGCATCCAGCACTGTTAGTCCCGATTAGTGACCATTTACATCAGGATTTCATATTTCTCTGCCACATATATACACAATTAGATGGATGACAAAAGTGAAAACAAATTATGAAGCATCTCTTGTGTCAAATCGCAAATAATTAAACACTCACATCAAAGATCCGGTAACAAGACGTAACTACCTCAGGGATCTCCCTTGCTCTGTCCATGCATCACTGGACCGGCTAGATGACCCAGCCGGTGAGATCCTGGCCGCCGGCCCACGCCCTGCAGACGTCCTCCAACACCTCGTCCGTCACCCCGGACTTCTTGGCCTACACCCACCCGTTCCCCATCCCGCGTGACGCCTGCCGCAGCCGCTCCAGCTCGGCGGTGTCCAGCATCCGCTCCGCGGGCGTCGGCTCCCGCACCTTCTTCTCCCTTTACCACGGGACTGACCTCCCATTCCCATCTCTCCCTGCCTCCTCTTGCCGGTCTTCCTCAATTGGGAGGTAGAATGAGGTGATGCTGCTGCGGGTGCTAGGTCTGGGCTTCGGACTTGGTAGGTTGGAGAGCTCGACCAGGCAAATGATCCCGAGGACGGCTCGGTGGACGCGGCCGTTCGGGGACGCCGACGCTGTGGGGATTCTCATGGTCGTCGCAATTGCTAGGCGGAGGCGGAGGCGAGACTGCGGGCGGGGGCGAGGCTGTGCAGGAATCATGAAAATTAAGTTAGTACATGATCAAGGTCAATTACAATCTGAGATGCACTGATCATCATTGACTCTGCAATCACCTCTTGTAAAATTTACCAGATAATTCATGAATACAATAGATAATAATTTACTTATTTTTTGCATGTTGTAGATAATAAATTAACAAAACTTGAAGTACAACAATCGAAATGCATAGAATGGTGTATAGACTTACAAAAGGCGTGTTTAAGATAGACGTCAAATAGCAACTTTTTATTCCAAGCTGATGCCCTCAAACTTCACGAGGAAGGAAAATTGTATGAAAATTTCTTTGAATCAAAGAGACTCTTACATCACTTTACTCGTACAGAGCTCACCACATTTCTCTTGGTCCTTACTTTCAGAAGTTGCTTAGTATGTAATCTGCATTACAGTAATTAATTTTCTATGTCGAGCTTCCAAATCATCTTCTATATAAGAAACTGGGACAAACGCAATGGTGGGAAGGAACCAACCTATGAGATGATAAGCATGTTGTGGCATTTGACAGAACTCCTCTGAATCTTGTATCACAAATCTCACCTCACATTTATTGACAGCAGTGCATCCATCTATCTCAGAGCTCACATACGAGTATAGTAATGAAACTTTGCATTGGGTTCAGTAACAGATCATCACATGGCAACTATTGTTTCAAATCAAAAGCTCCGGGGTCATCCATGGCTCTAGCAACAAATGCAAACCCATGTCTGTTGGGCATACTCTTTGACAACATCTTCCAATCTCACATTGAACAAATGCAAACCCATGGCTGTTGGGCATACTCTTTGACAACATCTTCCAATCTCACATCCTTTGATGTATGGCACACGTCGTTATTGACCGCAAATCACTACTGGAAGGAGATTTATCTGTGACAGCCTAATTCACATCACCACAAAGACATTTTATTCCACATATAGTAAGCATTAACAAACGTTATACACAACAATGATATGGATATATCAAAGTGGATCGTTTAGTGATGTCCTGTGATAGGGATATATCAAACTCTGGGAACAATTCCTATGGAGCGAACATCTTGCACCTTGCCTTGGATCAGTGCAGTCAACGTGCGCCAACAACATCAGATGTCGTTCAAGTGTTCGAGAATTTTCGATAGTCCTAATCCAGGACCTCATACAACATTAAGAGTGTTATCTAATAACTTCAAAGTTAAAAAGCCAACTTCGAGAATATTTTATATGAAGTTGTTGCTTCACACCATAAACTTCGAAGCTAAAAGAACAAAAATTTCATTGGGCTCAATATTTCTTATTTCCATCAAATTAAACTTCTGACGTGTACTGTATCAAGATTATTCTGAAACTGAAAATTCGAATATGTTGTTATCACATCAGATGATCTATCTATGTGCAACTCTTCCTCTCTATGCCATTTTCTCTTTACGGGGATCTTGGACAAGCCTTTATTCCTAGTACAAATTGCCTAGGATATAAGACATACTAAACAATTGGTCGCTCCCCAAAAAGAAACTGAAAATTAAAATATGGGTTACCTAATACAACCGACCTTGTCAAATAAATATGCAAAATTGTAAGCTCATGCTATTTTAAGTCAAATACAACTGGCAGTATTAGTTTAACTTGGATAAAAAATGAACAAGATAGACAATATAAGATGATAGGCCATGCATTACAAATTTGATCAAAATTTTACAAAATAGGTATGTTCACAATAGCAGTATATACAACCGGTTGGAATAAATGTTCCAAATCTAAGGTAATTTTTGTTGGTTGAAGGCTCGCCATCACTGAACATATATACGAACAATCAACCTTTTGTTATTACTCCTTTGTATCTCTTTTTTCTGTTCGCCAGAAGGGAAGAAAAGCTGATCCTTGTACTTTCTAACAGTAACAACTCTGTACGGAGAAGGAAACCCGCAAACAGAAGGGGATGATGAAGCAACATGAGAAAATCCTAATTGGAATCGCAACTGGAAGCCACGTGTGTTTGAATTCTGAAAATTGTGAACTATCTGTCTGCGCCTCTGGAACCAAAGGTGGATATCTTTCTTATTGTTTCCCATGTCTCCCACTCCTATTGTTCTTAGGTTCTCCTTCCCCTTCCCATTGGAAGTGTTTCCATGCTCAAAGCTTAATAAATTTACTTATGTAAAGCTTAGGTCACGAGGCCTTGAGCGCAAGTAGGGAAAAGGAAGCCATGAGTATCTCAGAGCAGTGGACGTGGGAATAAAAACCGCATCACATATAAACAAGCTATCAAGGAAACAGGGACAACCAATTATTTGATAAGTTTAGTGGCCAAGAAGTCTAGGATTTCCAGGCCATTAATATGGACAACCAATAAACCAGCAACTCGACATGTGATGACTTATCAAATAATTTAACCCAGGGCATTAATATGGACAATTCCACTGCAGTGACTTTGACAACAATGTAGGGGAACGCAGCAGAAAACAAAAAAATTCCGACCTACGCACCAGCCCAAGACCACTATGGAGACTTCATACATGGTTTGATCTTTTTCGTTACCGACTCGTAGCGTAGCGGGAAGTAGAGTCGATGACGAACGGCGGTGCAGATCCCCGCAGCTAGGATTTACAACCTCCCAACCGCGAGGATGTATACCCTCATCTGCTCCTCAGACAGCCCTCCGGGAGACGGTCGAACAGCCCCCCCTGGACGGTGGCGTGGACAGCCCTTCGGGAGGACCTTCGAGACTCGAACGGTCACTCGGACAGCCCTTCGGGAGGACCTTCGAAACTCGGACGGTCACACGGACAGCCCTTCGGGAGGCACTCACGAACTAAGACCGAAACTACGATCTCTCTACAGAGTTGCACACATACGGTGTCATCTATCCAGCAGGGCTTCACCGTCCAGAACTAGTTCCTGCCGGAACCCAGACAGCCTTTCGGCTCTACGAAACTATTTCGCTGGGAGGGAGAGAAGAAGCCAGATCATTGCATGGCACTTGTATGAGAGCAAAGGGATGATTGTGGAGAGTGCCTCTCCACCTCTATTTATAGGAAAAACCCAAGGGGTAGGGGCACATGAAAAACCCCAAAATTCCCACACTTTATGTCACACATAAAGGGCATAAAGGGCATAAAGGGATGTCAAGTGGAGCCCCATGGAGGAGCTGCACCCTCCAATGTCCCACCTTCATGGGGGCCCCCAAAGGGGGTTCCTTGATCCCCGAGTCCTTCTAGAAGCCTTTTGGGAAAAGCCCCAAAAGGTGGCTTTCCATAAATATCCCAAAAAGCACTTTCACTATTCACGACGACATTTTTCAGCGTCCGTTCGAACTGAAAATATTTATGTGGGCTTAGAACATTTCCAGTACCCATCATAATAATTTTCAACGCGTTCCGAAACAATTCCGGTTTTAGTGATTTTCATCTGCGAAACGCATCTGAAGTGGCTCCGGCAGCTCCGGAACATTTCCGGTTTTTATCTCAGAAAATTCCAAAAAGCTTCCAGAATGATTCTGGCACCCTTCAAGAATTATCAGGCATTTGCCGAAACCAAATTGACTTAATGGTATATCCCGAAACAACTTTTCGGTATCATCGAAACTCATCCGATGACCTCTCTCTGCGGTACGATTCCGCTGTCCGAAACTTTTCCGGTGTCCGAAACTTTTTCGGTGATTTTCTCTCAGACTCCTTGTCTAGTATTCAACAGATAGATGACCCTTAAGCGTGTGACCCTATAGGTTCGGTGAAGTATAGACATGACCCGGAACCCCTTCCGATCAATGATCAACATTGGAGCCGCCGTGGACACCCATATTGACCCCTATACCCACACGAATGAATATTCGAGTGAACCTCCAGTTGCCGCGTGCTATTCCTGTTGCTTTGTGATATGTTACAAAGACCCGAGGTGAGATTTACTTGCATACCCGTGGATCAACAATTTGTCCACTATGCTAGTTACCTCGTTACTGGTTTTGTTCTCTTTTCTCGTTTCCGTGTTACGGCATCCCTGTGATCAAATCACACTGTGTCTGGCTAGACGATGATGGATCCCGTAATACCGAGAGGGCCCGAGAATATCTCTCCATTGTTGGAGGAGCAAATCCCAATCTTGAGCTATCAAGTTACTTGACACACTTTTCCATGAACCCGTAAGCCGCCGTAATAGCCACCCATTTATGGATGACGTTTAACAAACCCCAAAGTTCATGAATCAAGCATGAATAAACTCGATACTCTCATGGTCTAAGGAATCATGCAAACGTTAACCATCTCTGTGTTATTTATCATTAACTTGTGACGAATGAATCTCATAGCATAACATCAAACCGGGTCGATTCAACACAAATGTTCTCTTAACATTGTGCCCTCAAAGTTGCTGGCATAGACATGCCCATGATCAGGAAAACGGAACCATCATGCAACACTTGAGCTAGTCTTAGAGGCCAAACTAGGAATACTTGATACCGTTTATTATTCCACACGTGCATATGAGTCTTCCTTCGAGCCTCGTGGATATTGCAGACTCGAGAATCATTGCAGTTATAGCATGGAACATAAACATAATTATGAACTCAGAGATAAATAATATCATTTATTATTGCCTCTAGGGCATATCTCCTACAAACAAAAACCGCATCACATACAAACAAGCTCTCAAGGAAACAGGGACAACCAATTATAGTTGTAGATGTCGAAGATGAACAATTGAAGAAAGGAACTTGTGGTACATAGTCGATTCGTCACGTCCTCCTTTCTTGCTGAACATAGGTGGCACTGCCTTAGCCCATAGCCCGTGGAACTCCCTTCCAGCTCTCACCCGGGCCCCCGACACATTCGCCCCGGCCTTGCCATACGTAGTTGATGCTCCTTTCCGCGGAGTGGTCGAGTAAGGGGGAATGGCTTCTACTCGATGTCTTGGTTGTGCCTCAAAATCCCGAATCCTCAGCATGTCCCTGGCTTCCAGCTTCCCCCTAAAAAACTCAGAGTTGAAGATGTGTTCGGCATCACAACTTATCAGTTCAACCGTTGTACCAGGCCGACAACCCATTTAGGCATATGTGGCCCAATGGTAAGATATGAAATAGTGAAATAAATTATATGATTTATCTGCCAGTAGTCATCCATAATTTTCTTGAAACGAACCTGCAGGAATTTCTTCCCACAAAGTATTTTTATAAAAAATTCAAATAGTTTTGTTCAAAGGAAAAAAATAGTCATCCCTAATAAGATAAAAAACAAGAGAAGGGGCATAATGTATTTGTTGTTAGCACATATTCAAGGGTACATTCTAATGTTAATTGTGAGATGCTAAATACACACAGATTACAGATTATTCCTGAAAGGTGCAGAAGATACATCGAAACAAAGTTCAGCATGAATGACCGTTGTAAACCAATGTGGTGCCCTAAACACGGTGAACAATATCACATGATAAATGCGCATATAAGAATATTGGTAACCTATTACGACATTGATACTTGAGGGCTACTTGATACTAATAGAGCTAGTAATCCACATGATATAAACAAGAGTTGGAACAAAACATGAAAGGGAATATGAAAACATAACATGAACATGCAAGAACTGCAATATTTAGGATACTGGAGTAACTTGGAAGCCGAACCCCGATGAAATAATTCTTCGCCAAAATTAAGAAGTTCAAACAATTTCTTAGCAATGACATAGAATGTTCTCAAAAGAAGACAACTCTTGATGAAGCTACAGAGATGAGTGTTGAGTCTTTCACGTGCCTGAAACCAAGTTGTTCCGCCTATAAACTCGACCAACTTTTTGGAAATACAACGCTAATATAATGAGATCTTAGTTGAGATTAGATGTTCATGGTCTTACTACTATTGAGTAGTCCCTCCGTCCCATATTAGTTGATGCTAAAATAGATGTATCTTAGAGCACTACTAGAAAAAAGGCTGTTAGTGGTGCACCTTCTTTTGCTATTAATGGCGCACCCATGGTGCGCCACTATTATCATGCCACTAGTAACCAATAGTAATGGCGCACCTCTGGTGCGCCATTAGTAATCCAGATAGTAGTGGCGCACCACCTGGTGCGCCATTACTAACCATACATGTGCGCCACTGGTAAAATGAATAGGTGCGCCACTGGTAAGATGAACAGGTGCGGCACTACTAAAATTTTGAAATCTGGATCTTGATTTGGGCTGATTTTATTTTTGCCTTTTTTCGAATTTTGTTCTGGATCTGGTATGTTCTTTGTGTCGGGGAGCTCCACATGTGGCTGGAAGTAGAGGAGGGAGGAGAGGAGGGGGAGGAGGGAGGAGAGAGGAGAGGAGGAGAGGAGGAAGGAGGAGGGAGGAGAGAGGAGAGAGGGAGTAGAGACCGTGAGGAGGAGGGAGGGGGGAGGAGGAGGTCGTCGGAGAGGAGGAGGAGGTCGCCGGAGTTCCATGAGGAGGAGGAGGATGTCACCGGAGAGGAGGAGGAGGAGGAGGTCGCCGGAGAGCCGTGAGGAGGAGGGAGGAGGAGGTCGTCGGAGAGCCGTGAGGAGGAGGGAGGAGGAGGTCGTCGGAGAGCCGTGAGGAGGAGGGAGGGGCATGGAGGAGGGCAGGAGGAAGAAGAGGTAGATAGAAAAGGGAAGAAGTGATGGAGGGGAGGAGGAAGAGGAAGAAGAGGTAATATATATAGTGGTTGTGGCGTTACAGACTTAGTAGTGGCACTGGGTGGGCGCCATTACTAGTTTGAGTTCAAACTAAATGGCCCCCCATGGTGCGCCATTATTAGTTTTGAAACTTCAAAACTAGTAATGGCGCACCACACCCACAGTGCGCCACTACTAATTTTTTTTATTTTTTTTGATTTTTTTGCCTCCAGATATTAAAAGCATCGTAACTTTTTTCTGTTAGGTTTTTGAGGATTATAGAAAATCGATAATGGGCGTAGCCCGTCAAATTCGGATGTAACTGTTTGAGTAGATGATTTTTTATATAAATATTTTTTT
The DNA here is from genome assembly GCF_018294505.1 of Triticum aestivum. Taxonomy (NCBI): domain Eukaryota; kingdom Viridiplantae; phylum Streptophyta; class Magnoliopsida; order Poales; family Poaceae; genus Triticum; species Triticum aestivum. The sequence goes on along the minus strand of NC_057807.1, from coordinate 17,440,030 downwards.
CATCGGAGGTCGTATGCAAATGTTACGGCCATTTTACCGAAACACGGCAGCCTTTTGCAAAAAAAAGTCAAAATTCATGTTTGTTGATTTTCCTAACAACTAGAACACATAACACATGGGCATCTGTTTTTTTTGAATCTTTTATCATTTTCTTTTATTTTTTAGAAACCTAAAAGGCGATCCACATGGGGGGGGGGGGGTTGTGTTTGTGTGTGTCAGACGTTAGTAATGGCGCACCCTCCCTGATGCGCCATTACTAACCTCATACACACACGCAGGCACACCCCCACCAAACATAGCAATGGCGCACCACACCTAGGTGCGCCAATACTATGTAGCATAGCAGTGGCACACCTATGTGTGGTGCGCCATTTCTATGTCTGGGGGGGGATGGATCCAAAAAAGATAGCAATGGCGCACTGCTCATGTGGTGCGCCATTAGTAAAAACATAGCAATGGCGCACCTGATTCTGGTGCGCCACTACTATATTGCAGTGGCGCACCATCATCATGGTGCTCCATTAATGTCCATATTAGCTATAGCCGTTTTTCCAGTAGTGAAGGGACGGAGGGAGTATTTACCAATAGAACTATCAACCGTTTAAGAATACAAACCATCAGGCAACTAACATATCAATCATGTGACAAACTGACAATTGGTCTTTAGAGTTGAGAGCACCCTACAATTGTTTCCATGTCATATATATAGTTGCCTTTGAATCTTTGGTTGGCGGTCATTTGGTATGTGCTCCTTTTGTATTATCTTTCCCAGCCTGTTAATGTGCGGATGTAAAGCATCTTGGCTACATAAACAGATTTGCGTATTCCCTGGAACAGAAGATCCGGCTCATCTAAAAGCAGATACCACATGCAGTCATATACTACAGTTGGCACTAAATCATCAGATATAAAATATGCATGTGTGAGTCAATACATGATTCCCAATTGCAAAGGTGCATGATAAATTAGTCTAGTTATTAGCACAACAATATCAGGTAGTTTTGGTACCGGGATATAGGAGAAATAGTGTATCATGCAAAGGTGTAAACTGAGTGAACCGCAGATGTAAGATATAAAAAAATTCCAAGCTTTAAATTACTATCATGTATATTTGGCAATAAATATAGAGTAAGAAACTCTAGCGTATGCGGAAAACTATAAAATAATAACACCTTTATCATTATAGTACTAAGTGCATATTGCATAAAACTGCATTACTGCTATCTTATTAGTTCTAGATCTAGTATCAACAGTTTAAGAAGAATGTATTATGTGAAGTCAACATCAGATGTTGCTCAACTAATCAACACACCTGCGAAGTTTTCAGAACAAAATAAATCTCATGCAACTTATAGACAATCATTTGATACAATGATTACAATGATATGTTCCATAGTTCAAGGCATTCCATAATGGTATGTAATTGTCACATTTATTTTCTTGCTTTTGGTGATCTTCCATTACACATGGACTATTCTCTCTTCATCCACCTTGCTCTCATAAAATATACTGAAGGTCTATATGGTTTATTGCCTTTCCTCTTCTTGTAAATGCAAGTTCAGGGTCAGGGACAAATATTATATATAGCTATACATGAGAAAAAGATCTCCTGATATCCTCCCTCCACGTGCCATAGTACCAATAGATGTTCCAGAGCCCAGTGTCATCCACCAATACACAATGGTGCAACTGCAAATATGTGTGTGTTTTCGTTGATTTCAATATTCCGCTCAGAAGATAGAGCACAGTTTACACTCTAGAGCCCATTGTACGAGGCCTATATACCTCACAAGTTCAAGCTTCTTTCTATGGAATTTTTAGAATCATACTCCTTATAGGTGAGGTAGGAATAGGAAGAAATAGTCTACGAGCGGTGAGAATGGGAACATGGAGGAAACCCGGAGCTACCCGTCTGTGCCACTAGAAATAGTGGTGGATATATGCCTCCCATTCCTATGGTTCTCCTTTGCCTTCCTTTTACCTCATAGAAGTGTTTCCATGCTTACATTTGTAAAGTTTAGGTCATGAAGCCTTGAGAACGAGTAGGGAAAAGGAAGCCATGAGTATCTCAGAGCGGTGGGTATGGGAACATGGAGGAAAGACTAGACCTCTTGGCCTCTTAATTTAGGGGCGAAGATTGTTTCGTGTTTTCCTGATGCCTCCCATGCCTATTGTTCTTAGGTATTCCTTACTTTTCCTATTTGCTTCTGCATTTATTTTAACAAATGCACACATTTAGTTTTAGATGATGGGGACATGATGGAAAATCTGGAAGAGGAAGAAAATGAGCATTTAACAGCATTGGACATGGGAACATGGAGGAAGGCCTAAACTAGTGTGTCCCTGTCCAACTAGTGCCGGCATTTGTTTTGGAATTTTTTCGATGCCTCTCATGCCTATTACTCTTAGGTGCTCCTTCCTCTCCCTTGTGATTTACAAAATTGTTGTGACGGAGTGACAATAGACATCTTTGTGGCTTCTGTTTTAGTTTTTGGTTGTGCTTCTGTTTTAGTTCTATTGCTTTGGTCCTTTCACTCTTTGTTTGTGTAACTTAGGTTCCTTTTTAGTTTTGATTGGGCTTTTTTGTATACTTTGTGTCATCTTGACACCTTCCTTTAATATAAAACCACAAGCATTTGGGTGTGTGTTCTAGAAAAAGGACATGTATTGTGCAATGCTTGGTCTTAGAGTTACTCATATGCAACCGATAACTCGATACACATGCCAAATTGCCATAAAACCGCGTCATATGGTTTCTGACTAATAATTTGACCTATGATGATTTCACAGAATTTAATCCAAGGCATCAACATGAACAATTACAATGGAGCGACTTTGACAACAGAAACCACACCACATATAAACAATTAGAGAGTAGAAGCATCATCACTCACTCAGACCAGTTCATCCTTGTAAGCATTTTTGTGACAGGCTATCGAAGTTCAGGCTAGCATGCTGAAACTAAAGGCAAAGCTACTCCAGGCTTCCTCTAGTGTTGGTAGTTGGTGCATGTGAGTTAGTTAATAATCCTGGTTCATCTTGAGTTGGTGAACTAGTGATGGTGGTGATGATGATCTGATGAGCAAGTGTTGCCAAGTGTGTATACATGTGGCATCAACATCAACATATTGTGTTGAACTCTGAAGAACGAGAGCCACATATGGCCGGTGGCGCTGTAGCAGCCAGCCACTAGTAGCCACTTCATATTGTGAGCAACCCTTTTGGACGCTTTACAGACTCTGGCTTCTCCTTCCTAGAGAGCAAATTTGCAGTGTTTTTCCCTTGGGATGACGCGTCGTTGCTTCGTTCATTTGTACTGTTGCAGTCGCCTCTCTCATAAGTTTATTGTGGCGGTGGGGAATGTAAGATGGTCATTTTCTGGGTGTTGTTGCGCATTGCTGGGCGCATTCTACAGTGTTTATGATTCGTACAAGCACCGATGAATACGGAGCATCCATCTTGTGGGACTTCAAAGTAGAATACACGTTTCACGGGATAAAATTTGCACGCACTAAAACTCGGGCGCATAGGCTGGCGCATTCGACAAAACCCGGGCTGGTTATGAACGCTGGTTGGTTTCTCGTTTGGATCAGATGGCCGGGTGGCTAGGGCGTGGTCGGGAAAAGGCCTTTAAAGCCGCACGTTCTCCCATGCACCGCTGGTGGGCTCACCTTTTGACCGGGCACTTCTACAATTTCCTCTAAATTGGTGCCGGCGTTGGCCAATAAACACATTTTCCCGATGGGGTACTTCCTTGGTCCACTACCGTATGACTCTTTGATCCATTCTCCGCCTCCTCGTCGATGGCATGGCATACTACCAGCCCCAGGTTGATTCTCGCTGGCTCATGGGCAGAGATGGAGCTGGCCATTGTGGAGACAGTGGGTGGGCTTGCTCATGTGGGAGCCTACCCAGCGGTTAGTGGAGCTGGAGGACGAGCATCACCACGCCTTAAACGTGTTCATAGAGGGCGTTGGCCGTGCCCATGGGGAATTCCCAGGGCCATATGCCCGTGGCGTTGGCCGTGGGTGTGTCTATGCCGGTGGCCCGAACATTGATGGTGCCTATGGGATCCAAGTCAAGCTGAAAGTGGTCGTGGCCATTGTTATTCATCGTCGCTGATGTGCTCCTGGTTCTAATTAGTTTTACATGTTCTATGAATGTAAGTGACAGCGTGGCAGATTTTCCGCTTGCGTTCATTGGAACAAAACTGAAGCTTCTGGATTTGTTGCCCGTGTTGATTTTTCACATTCAACGGCCATGAGAGAGCTCAATGAGCGTCGGGTACAGCCGACATAGTCAGGCGTAACAATGACGATCACGCTGCCTGGACACGGGATGGCACGTGACGAGAAAGTGATTGTAGCCACTGTACCCACCTCGTGTTGCAGAAATCCCATGGAGAAGATGGAACGGGTGTTACTTCACGATGCCTTCCCGGATGACGCTTGTGGTCAGCCTATGCTGTGTCGTTGGTGCTTGCATTGCAGAAGTGGAGGTGCCTTTGGCATCCGGTCTGCTACCGTTGCAGCCCCTGCCCAGATGTCCTGTTTTGGAATTCCTGACTGGCATTTGGACACTGCGTTCTGCCTCTCCATCGTTCTGTTCTTTGTGTGTTCTGCGTGTGCCCTTTGATAGTGTTCTTCCCCTCGATCAGTTGATCGTTCGCTCGATTCTTTCTTCCTTGTCTTCTGTGTGGTTTGAGTCGGGGTGTGCTATTTGGCTATTGGGTTGCTCTGGTCGGACAAAGGACATGGACAAAAATCAACCCATGCGTCATCTAAATTTAGCACAAAGTTCCTTTGTAGCTCGTCCTACATGAAATCTCTTACCTTCAGCCCTTCAACATTGCTTCGAGATCCGTACTCTCCAACTAACTTGCAACAAGCAGATTTCTCTTTTTTGTTTCTCTCAAATGACAGAACATATGGACTTCAAACTTTGCAGATCAAACAAACTTTACAACTTCAATATTTGAAAAAACTTTCAGATTTTTTGGACCAACATAAATATACAAAATGAGGATTGTTTTGATTAATTTTTTTTACCAATTTAAATGCATGAAAAAACCTGAAAGTTTTTTCCCACGTAGTAATTAGAATGTTTTGTTGTCTTGCAAAGTTTCAAGTTTATATGCTGTTTTGTCTGAGAGAAACAAAAATGACAAATGTGCTTGCACGGATCTTGATGTCAAAATGGATGGCTAGGATAAAGGGTACCGTGTAGCTTCAGGAAAAGAGAGCTTTGGCACGAATAACAAGAAAAGTCGTTGACCGCCTCATCCTACACAAGGCATGCATGCACGGTCCAATGGGCAACCGCCTCGGCGTATGATCTAATAAGCAGAGCCTCCTTTCCCTCATTGCGGAAAACCAATGCTACTCTATTAGATCAAGACCTAACAGCGGCATGCACTCGTCAAACGCTGCTAGTTTGTACCTTACCAACACTGTTCGGCCCGAGCGCTGCTAGTATCCTGTTACGAGTGGCGTCGTACTAGCAGCGCGCCGACCAAACACTACTAGTAGGCACTTACACGCGCCGATAATTGGGGGTTCTTGTACTAGTGCCTAGTTCAAAGCATTCTTTACTGGTCTGTAATTTTGACATTTATTTTCTTGATTCTGGTGATTTCCATCACATGGATTATTCTCTCTTCCTCTATGTTGACCTCTTAAAATATACTGAAGGACCATATGGTTTATTACCTTCCAACTTGTTGTAAATGCAAGTTCAGGGTCAGGAAAAACTCTTTTTCTCTTTAGCTATGCATGAGAAAAAGATCTCCCTCCATGTGCCCACATTAGCAATAGATGTTACATGGCCGAGTGCCATTCAATGATACACTATGGTGCACATTGGAGATATGCATGTGTTTTCATTGATTTCAGTTCGCTTACAAGTTTGAGCACAGTTTACACTCTGTAGCACTTCATAAGAGGCCTATATATACCTCATAACTTAAAGCTTCTTTCAGTGTAATATTCCTTCAATGTGAGCTAGGAAGAGGAAGAAATAGGCGAAGAGGAACACGGAGGAAACTCTGAGCTATCCACCTACACCTCTAGAAATAGAGGTGGATATCTTCCTCAGTGTTTCCCCTTGCCTCACATTCCAATTTTTCTTAGGTTCTCCTTCGTCCTTCTCCTTCCTTTTACCTCATGAGGAAGTGTTTCCATGATGAATGCTTAATAAATTGTAAAGTGTAGATCATGAGGCCTTGAGAGATAGTAGGGAAAAGGAAGCCATGAGTATCTCAGAGCGGTGGGCATGGGAACCTCGAGGAAAGCATAGATTTCTTGGCCTCTTAATTTAGGGGCAAAGATTGTTTTCTGTTTTCCTGATGCCTCCCATGCCTATTGTTCTTAGGTATTCCTTCCTTTTCCTATTTGCTTTTGTAATTATTTTAACAAATGTGCGCATTTGGATTTAGATAATGGGGAAGTGATGGGAAATCAGGAATAGGAAGAAAATGAGCATCTAAGAGCATTAGGCATGGGAACATTGAGGAAGGCCTAAATTAATGTGTCCCTGTCCAACTAGGTTCCAACATTTGTTTTGGAATTTTCCCGATGCCTCTCATGCCTAATGTTCTCAGGTGTTCCTTCCTCTTCCTTATGACCTGCAAAAATGTTGTGAATCGAGTGACAATATACATCTTCGTGGCTTCAGTTTTAGTTCTGGTTGGGCTTCTGTTTTACTTCTATTTCTTTGTTCCTTTCATTCTTTTTGTGATAACTTAGGTTCCTTTTTCAAGCAAAGGGGATGAGAACATGGAGGAAAGCCTAGACTTCTTGGCCTCTAAATCTAGGGGCCAAGATTGTTTTGTGTTTTCCTGATGCCTCACATGCCTCTAAATTAAGCATGTTCTAACGTAAATGGATGTTTTGATTTGCTTGTCAAGATTTCTTTTCTTGTTGGAACTATTGTTCCTTGGAGTAAACATGGCACATGCTTTGCTTATTTATTTTCCATAGGAATTTATCAATATCACTTACGTGTGTGATGTGACTTGACTTGGCATTGATTCTTTTGTTGGCACGATCTTTAACATTACTCAATGAAATAGCAAGAACACGTCGACGGATGATCATCACAACAGCAGCGTATGCAAAAGTAGTAGAAGGATTCTTCGGATCACAATATGCAAGAAGACCAAAGAATACAACTTATGAACGGAATCGATCAGATCGAACCATGCGCGTAGCAACAACTAAATCTCTCAGATATTAGCAAACGAACACAGATATTTGGCATGCCCGAACATGGTACTTTTTTGATATTTTCCTCAGCTCCGATCAGAACAAAAATGTGCCTTACACGGCCGTACCCAGCCTCTTTTAGAGGCGACCCAAACATAATAAATCGGACTACGAAAGACTTTGTTTCTCTCTTGTATCCAAACTAATCAAGATATTACTAATTATTGATTCGGCCATGTCGATTACATAGGATCCTCTTATCTAACCAAACAAGACTAGATAGACTAACGAATAATGTGACTAGTACTCCATGCATGCGACCTTCTGGACCCTAATAACGACATTCGATCTAGGTAGCTCTCAGGATTAAATGTTCCCTGCGAACCATCGATCAAATTGATCAAACGAAAACGTTCAATGTGGTAGTGACCCCAGATAGAACAAAAATGTTCAATGTGGTAGCGAGTCCCCCAATGCACGTCTTAATAGAATTTAAAAATTGAATACACATATCTTATAAGTTTCAATTCACATGTAGTTACTTGTGTTGCAATCCTACATGTGCAACAATTTGGAGAGATCAAATGCTGATGGGATCTAGTTGTTTGCAAACATAATTAAATAAGTATCTAATTAATTACATTCACCTTCAGGCTTTATTCTGTTCTCCTATCCCCTCCTGTTACTCGCTCACCATACATAATTCCCTTTCCTTCTAATCTCATCTACTTGTTAGGTTAGCCCTAGGGAATCACACATGTACTATTGAGAAGCATTCAAACGTTACAACAGATATCTGTATTATAAGCATTCAAGCATTACAAAATAGTACAGTGGGGTACACTGAACATAACACTGAACATTTTCATGCCCTGGTGATTTGATACTTCTATTTCGTTACAGTTTTACTGTCATTCAAATAGGATCTGAAGGCATTAGGCATTACACAAAAAGACAGAGAACTGCTATAATTTACAACAGGCTTTTGGTTTCTGGAACGATTTCATGCCGAAGTGATCTGATGCTTGTACTTTCGCTACAATGCTATGAAGGCATTAGCCATTAGCCCATTACAACAAAAGGACAGAGCTGCTATAATTTACAACATGCTTTGTATTATCTCATTTCACTACTGAAGCTGGGAGTAGAGAACAATAAAAAACAAGAGCTGAGAAAAAAGGACAAGTATTCAAAGGAATAAACGAACATTGGTTACAATTATATAGTTTCAGAGCTCAAATCATATATTGAAGTGCCTTCAGCCTCTGGTTGAAAGACATAAAACATGCAATGCATTAGTCCAAGTACAACATCTCAACTTCTTCTCAAATAAAAAGACAGAAGGTATACAAAGAAAAATAATATCTACCAAGCACATATACTGATAAAATATGTTGCTTCATGACAAGCATGTCCCTTTCGTAAAGAATAATATGTAGCAAGCGCACTTGTATAATCTAATTATGAACAAGAAAGCTCGGAAGTTGGATTAGAAAATGTTAGCTTTGGGTAGATGACATGTTGTAGCGACTACAGCAGAAAGAATCACTTAATCTCTGAATCCCTATAAATGGAAGAGGAACTCTCTTGCATCAAGTTGGTGAAGAAAAATAAACAAAGAAGGGTTTAGACTACCGTAGGAAGAATCACTTAATATCTGAATCACTGAAATGACAGAGGAAATCTATTGCATTAAGTTGGTGAGGAAAAAGAAACAAAGAAGAGTTTACTCACTTTGAGTCATAGATGAAGAGTGCAGACAATGCAGGCAATATTAAGTTCAGTATTAAGTTCACTTGTCAGGGACTGTCAGCCAGATAAAAATTACCAAATCAACTGATCTTTAATTCGTAAGCTAGTTCTGCTAGGCATCGATCGACCCAAATTTAGCAGAAGTTCAAAGCCTGAAAAACAAAAATACATTTTAGAGTTCTAAAAAGTGAAACACGTGAATCTTCTAACCATACCAGGAAATCTTAAATTATGCCACACACTTGGATTTGACACCATATTCGAAGTTTCAGAAAACTACATGAAAATATACTCTCTCTTTCTATAACCATGATCTATATGACTTGAAATAAATACAACTGTTACAAATAATATTAGTATCAGCTTACTTATAATTACTACTGTAGCCTTGACAAGCCATAGCTTATAGATGAATCCATAAGTGACACTCTACTACTTGTACTCATGCCATTCACCGGCAACGCTGGTGCACTTTAGCTGCAATATCTTTGTGATTCCTGGAAAGAGTTTTACATACCGAGGCCCCACTGCAAACAAAGTTGCTCAGAATAGAGTAGGGAGTACAATTTACCTACTTTGACGATATACTTGAGATACCATTACAGGGGAGCTTATTATAAACTTATGGTGCCAGAACAATAACTCAGAACAGAGGAGGTAGATGGGGATTTGCATTACCAGAATGTAAATCCTAGGATGCCGTGTAGCTGCTGTTGTCTAGGATGTGGCATCCGGGTGGAGTTGGTCGGTGGAGTTCAGGGAAAACAGCTCTTAAAGTTTAGACATATTCGATGTTACTACTTAGATCTTGTGGGTAACTTTTTTGTATTTTTACTACCATAGTTTGTATCTACACAATAAGAAGCTTCCCCGTCGTTTTTGTTCAAACAAATTGTCCAGTTCTAATATTCTCTTAACAAAAAACAAAATGCAGCTCACATGAGATGAAAAACCATAAATCTTCGCTTCCCAGGGAAAGAAGTAGACAAAGGGGTGCGTTCCACATACCCTGTGATCACCAAAATAGTAAGCAGGGAGGATAACATAGCCTCCTCACAGTTGTGCCATTTGTTGCTAAGTTGCAGGCTAATATTGACATATAAGTTAATTGGTGGAGTTACCTCAAACTGCTAGTGATTAGTGGCCGTTATTTGTGAATAGAAGATATACACAAATAAATCTCGTGTATAGAACAGTTCCAATATTGACGTTGGCAGTGCCACAGTTGGGAATGGCGAACTTCCTTTCCTTTGAGCCGCTCAACATTCGTGCAAGACATCGAGATTAAAAACTTCGAAGTAAAGAGCTGCATAATTCTCCTACCAGGCAGCAATTTTTGCTCTTGTCTCAATTTCTGGAACTACTAAATACTTATGTTTTTGCGGTGAAAAATACGGCGTTGACCTATACACTGATACTTTATAATGCTTGAGCTTCACCCTCGGAACACTTGACCTGACAGTGGTGGGTGATCGAGGCTAGAAGGATTTGACATAGAGGATTAAGGGTGGAGTGAAGCTCCTGGTGTTTAGGACTGTTGATCCGGGAAAACAGATGAATGAGAATATAACTGGACAGGCATGACTCCTACATGTAGCAAATCAATCGAATAGCATCAACGGTGTGCAAAGACATTCGTTCCTTGTATAATTAACCAATCAATCTGTACTAATAGTATTGAGGCAGTGGGTGCAGACTACCAGGAAAGGATCAATTAAAGTACATTAGAAGAAAACTTGTACTAACTATCCTTGAATCTTGTTATCAACTGAACAAATATCATTTACTCTAAGATGTAAATTCTTTTATAACTGAGAAGCCAGAACCATAAATCAAAGAATGTGGATCTTACAATAAACATAAGAAATTCTGCAATTGACACATAATTTTTTGAAACAGTATGAGTACACTGTAAATAATTTAGGTAATAGTGACACATGAACTTTTGGATTTTCTTAGTGTGCTTAAGTCTATCATTATAGTGCATATTTTGTCCCCCACATACTCCAAGAATGCTTTGTGTGACTTCTGAATATTACTGATACCAACCAACGTATTAATACTACCTCTTTTTTATATTATAATTTAATGTAAATTTGTTAGGAATCTTTGTACAGGTCGCAACAAAACAGAATCAGAACCAATAATTGTGATAATATAGGTAAAGACTTTTTCCTTGCTGCAAGGAGTAGCTTGAGCATATATTTGTAACAATGCAATGCCTGGTCCGGAAAAAGTTGTTCACTATTATATTTGAGGAAAGAGACGATGGACAAAGAAAGAGAGGCGGTGCAAATAACCCGTAAATAAGGCCTTCAACAGTATATCTTCAAGTTTGATGACTGCAGATATGTTGGATCATCCAAAACTGCACAAGTAAATAAGAATAAATGTATATGCCAAAATAGCAAAAGGTATATGACTTCTCTGTCATGAAACAAAATAAATCTGACTAAATAGCACAAATAAGGCAATTCTAATCAAGGGGATGGCATTACCTCTTGATACCATCCAGTTTAATGCATCTGGTGGTAGGAAGTCTGCATCTTCGTTCTTCAGTATCCTTCTTGATCCCACTTTGTAAGACAAGATTGCTACACAATTCTAATGTACGTGTCATATCTAATTACACATTGCAGTATAGTAATCGGCAAACCTAAGATAATCCCTAAGCTAGAATTCTAGATTGCTTGAAGCCCCACGATTCTTATTTAATCTGATCTGCACGTGCACCACTGACCATACACTTTATGAGGGATAGTCAATTCAAATTTCTCAACAAGTCAAACTTATGCATGTAGTCAAATGCTAATCTTGGTCGAAACAAACACAATCTTGGTCTAAACTTATGCACGTGCAGACGTATGGAGAACTGCAGGAGGTCCTCGACGGCCCAGCCGGAGGATGGCAGGAACGGTGATGACGGCACCTCCTGCGCTTTGAAGGTAAATTATGGTCACCAGAATAAAGCAGTAATTCTGATTTTCATAGAATGCAAAGCACATTCTGAGTGCCCTCTGAAGCTGTTAAACCAAACTAATAACACAATTGCCTAGTCACTTCTTCAAGGTCTTATAATCTATGCAAGATGGATTTGCAAAGCTCATTAATCCATTGCTTTATTCTGGTGAAGATTAAGATCTGAGGGGTTAGAAAATGAAAGCGGTGAGATTTTACCATTTGATAGGCTGCAATATGAATTGCATCCCCTTCAGTGGCATCATCTTCCTCAGGCAGCCTCCACTCTCACCCATGTAACTACCTCAGGGATCTCCCTTGCTCTGTCCATGCATCGCCGGAGCGGCTAGATGACCCAGCCGGTGAGATCCTGGCCGCCGTACCACGCCTTGCAGACGTCCTCCGACACCTGGTCCATCACCCTGGACTTCTTGGCCTGCACCCACCCGTTCCCCATCCCACGTGCCGCCTGCCGCAGCCGCTCCAGCTTGGCGGGGTCCAGTAGCCGCTCCGCGAGCGTCGGCTCCCGCGCCTTCTTCTCCCTTTACCATGGGACCGACCTCCCATTCCCATCTCTTCCTGCCTCCTCTTGCCGGTCTTCCTCAATCGGGAGCTAGAATGAGGTGATGCTGCTGCGGGTGCTAGGTCTAGGCTTCGGACTTGATAGGTTGGAGAGCTCGACCAGGAAGATGATCCCGAGGACGGCTCAGCGGATGCGGCCATTCGGGGACGCCGGCGCTGCGGGGATTCTCATGGTGGTCGCAATTGCTAGGCGGAGGCGAGGCTGGGCGGAGGCGGAGGTGAGACTGCGGGTGGGGGCGAGGCTGGGCAGGAATCATGAAAATTAAGTTAGTACATGATCAAGGTCAATTACAATCTGAGATGCACTGATCATCATTGACTCTGCAATCACCTCTTGTAAAATTTACCAGATAATTCATGAATACAGTAGATAATATTTATTTATTTATTGCATGTTGTAGATAATAAATTAACAAAACTTGAAGTACAACAAGCGAAATGCATAGAATGGTGTATAGACTTACAAAAGGCGCGTTTAAGATAGACATCAAAGAGCAACTTTTTTATTCCAAGCTGATGCCCTCAAACTTCACGAGGAAGGAAAATTGTATGAAAATTTCTTTGAATCAAAGAGACTCTTACATCACTTTACTCGTACAGAGCTCACCACATTTCTCTTGGTCCTTACTTTCAGAAGTTGCTTAGTATGTAATCTGCATTACAGTAATTAATTTTCTATGCCGAGCTTCCAAATCATCTTCTATATAAGAAACTAGGACAAACGCAACGGTGGGAAGGAATCAACCTATGAGATGATAAGCATGTTGTGGCATTTGACAAACTCCTCTGAATCTTGTATCACAAATCTTACCTCACATTTATTGACAGCAGTGCATCCATCTATCTCAGAGCTCACATACAAGTATAGTAATGAAACCTTGCATTGGTTCAGTAACAGATCATCACATGGCAACTGTTGTTTCAAATCAAAAGCTCTGGGGTCATCCATGGCTCTAGCAACAAATGCAAACCCATGTCTGTTGGGCATACTCTTTGACAACATCTTCCAATCTCACATCCTTTGATGTATGGCACACATCATTATTGACCGCAAATCACTACTGAAAGAGATTTATCTGTGACAGCCTAATTCACATCACCACAAAGACATTTTAATTCCACATATAGTAAGCATTAACAAACGTTATACACAACAATGATATGGATATATCAAAGTTGATCGTTTAGTGATGTCCTGTGATAGGGATATATCAAACTCTCGGAACAATTCCTACCGAGCGAGCATCTTGCACCTTGCCTTGGATCAGTGCAGTCAACGTGCGCCAACTACATCAGATGTCGTGCAAGTGTTCGAGAAGTTCCGATAGTCCTAATCCAGGACATCATACAACATTAAGTGTGTTATCTAATAACTTCAAAGTTAAAAAGCCAACTTCGAGAATATTTTATATGAAGTTGTTGCTTCGCACCATAAACTCCAAAGCTAAAAGAACAAAAATTTCATTGGGCTCAATATTTCTTATTTCTATCAAATTAAACTTCTGACGTGTACTGCATCAAGATTATTCTGAAACTGAAAATTCAAATATGTTGTTATCACATCAGCTGGCCTATCTATGTGCAGCCCTTCCTCTCTATGCCATTTTCTCTTTACGGGGATCTAGGATAATCCTTTATTCCTAGTACAAATTGCCTAGGATATAAGACATACTAAACAATTGGCCGCTCCCCAAAAAGAAACTGAAAATTAAAATATGGGTTACCTAATACAACCGAAGTTGTCAAATAAATATGCAAAATTGTAAGCTCATGCTATTCTCAGTCAAATACAACTGGCAGTATTAGTTTAACTGGGATAACAAATGAACAAGATAGAAAATATAAGATGATAGGCCATGCATTACAAATTTGATGAAAATTTCACAAAATAGGTATGTTCACAATAGCAGTATATACCACCGGTGGGAATAAATGTTCCAAATCTAAGGTAATTTTTGTTGGTTGAAGGCTCGCCATCACTGAACATATATACGAACAATCAACCTTTCGTTATTACTCCTTTGTATCTCTCTTTTCCGTTCGCCAGAAGGGAAGAAAAGCTGATCCTTGTACTTTCTAACAGTAAGAACTCTGTACGGAGAAGGAGACCCGCAAACAGAAGGGGATGATGAAGCAACATGAGAAAATACTAATTGGAATCGCAACTGGAAGCCACGTGTGTTTGAGTTCTGAAAATTGTGAACTATGTATCAGAAGAACTATTTCATTCTGTGCACTCTTTTAAGACCTTTAGCAAGAAAGAAGACTAATTGGACTATTGGAGATGATTGAGTTGAGCTTATACCTGAAGCGTGAACGCCAATTATCATGGCTTCGTTTCAATCTCAGTGTATGGAAGGAGATTTTATACACCCAGACCTGTGGAAGCAAACACGAACGATTTCCCTATTCATAAATTTTCATGAATGCAGGATCGGTCAAATTCAGTTTGCTTGAACCATTTAAAAAGCAGTTTTTGATGCTCCAAATTATTTTTTAGAGAAGAAATCACTTGAGATGAACGAAAAACAGATGAAAGATCAGGTGTTGCAGCAAGCTCCTGCGACCTCCTCGATCTACATCACCGGCTCAAACCTGCTGATGCACATGGAGATTAGATACAGTGATTGGGTGCAGAGGGCGCGATGGGAAATGCCGCCGCCACATGCCCTTACCCCCGCACCACCGCATGCCTTTGCTGCAGATTGAGAGAGACGGGGGAGTAGAGAGGGAAGAAGGTGCAGAGACAGAGTGGTACCGGCAGCGGAAGGAGCCTGCTTGGAGCAGCAGTCGTATTGGGCAACGGCCCCACCCTGTCATCCTTCTTCCACTTCCCCGCCGCTGAACCCTTGCTGCTTCATGTAGTTGCAACGTCAACCGTCAGGCGGGAGCGCAAGAGCGAACGACGGCTGCAGGGACACCCTCGCTGCAACGTCAACCGTCTATTTGCATATACTTCCCCTATATAAGAGCGAGAGGTTGCTGCATATGAAATGCGGCAGCCGATGACCCATGCGGAGGAGGGCTGACTTGGTGGCGAGGGCCCCAATGTGGCGGTGGCGGCGTCCCGCTCTTGCATCCATGGGGCAGCATCGCAGGAGCCGATCCGCGCTTGTGTCCGTGTGGGCGGCTGGAGAATGGGCGATGCGGCTGCGGTGCGTGGACGGGGCGGCCCGGGCGCCTGGAGCATGGGCGCGTGGGCGGGGTGCCCTGGGCGCCTCGAGGTGGGGCGGTGGCCAAAACTGCCCCGGCGGTGTGGTCGCAAGAGGGCAGAGGGCAGGGACATGTTTGTGAGGAGGTTAACCCAATGGCATGGTGGGTAATTAAATAACGTAATGGCATGGTGGGTAATTAAAGTATAAAACGTGTTTAGTATGCTGGAGAAATGTCGACCATCAGATTGCAGATTTTGATGGATATGATGATTTGGTTCTCCCCCCCTCTCGTGCTTTTATACTCGTAGTAGATAGATAGTAGGTAGTAGATAGTAGATAGTAGATAGTAGATAGATAGTAGATAGTAGAGAGTAGATAGATAGTAGATAGTAGAGTAGTAGATAGTACATAGATAGATTAGACGGCTGAGATTGTGATTTGGATCTGCCCTCTCCTGCTTTTATATAGGGGAAGTATATGCAAAAAATGTTGTGAACGGAGTGAAAATAGACATATTCGTGGCATCAGTTTTAGTTTCTGGTTGTGCTTCTATTTTTCTATTGCTTTGGTCCTTACACTATTTGTTTGGATAAATTAGGTTTCTTTTCAGTTTTTATTTGGCTTTTTTGGACACTTTGTGTCATCCTGACATCTTCCTTTATCATAAACCAACAATCATTTAGGTGTGTGTTCTAGAAAAAGGACATGCACCGTATGATGCTTGGTCTCAGAGTTAATCATATGCAACCGACAACTCGATACACTTGCCAAGTTGCCATCAAACTGCGTCATATGGTTTCTGACAAATATTTTGACCTATGATGATTTAACAGAAATTAACCCAAGGCATGAACATTAACAATTACAATGAAGTGACTTTAATAACAGAAAGTGCATCACATATAAACAAGCTATCATAAAAATGGGAACCACCAATTATAACTGTAAAAGACAAAAAGGAACAAATGAAGAAGGGAACTCATGGTATAGAGTCAATCCGCCACTTTCTCCACCCATGTAGAACTATGGTGGCAAGGCGATATACCGTACCCCATGAACTCCCCTTCCACGCCCGATTCCACGCCCCCCCCCATATCGGCTACTCCTTCAGGTGGAGTGGGCGAGTGAGGAGGAATGACTGCTACTCTAGGTTAGGGCATCTCTAGCCGATCCCCTAAGAAATAGAGGAGTAAACCGTTGAGTATAGTTAGTGGAGTAAAACTTTACTCCACTAACGGTGGCCGGGCCTAGCCAATCTCCTATACTTAGTGGAGTAAAAAAATCATGTCATGTGGTGAAATCAGCAACACAAATGGTAGATATAAGCTAAAGAAGTACTATCATAGTAGGGATCTGGTTCACTGCCTTCTTTTTCTCCACCGTATCAAGATAGCGCACACAACAAGTATTACCTAATGTGTGCGTCAGCAGCCAAAATGAGCCCCCTTCATCATACATACCACCTCCTAGACTCACTAGGACCAATAGCTGAGTCGACGGCAGCCTAGGTGGTGATCGAACACACATTGCGAGCAAAAATATCCATTTACCTATTTAATGAAATAGAATTATTATTTTCAAATTTTTAGATATTTCATTTCTTGGAGTTATTCTTATTACATTGTATAGGGCTCTTGGGGTCTCATGTGCCCATTGAGCTACCCAAATTATAGAGCGGGCTTCTGTCAAGCAAAACAAAATGAATTCCTCTGTGACTTCGTCGATTAAGAAAGCAGGTGGTATAGCCCCATCAGATAGTGTCTCACACTACCCTTTCTACATGCTAATTTTCAGTGAAATGACCAAGATGGCTGAGTTTTATGGATCTAAACCAAAGTGAGATAGTATATCTACTAAACTTTCTAAATACTACTTTTTTAGTGAAATACACAGATTTATAGGTATTGTACTGCCTAAATGGAACAAAATATGTGAAACTAAACAACCTAACAAATATCTTGCACTCTGATTCCAGGCTTAACCTAAGGTATGTACCAGACACTTTTCAAGAGATTATTTTTGGCATGAAGAACTTTATTAGATGTAATTATAAAAATATACATAGGGGGGATTCCACTAGATGAAGTTATATTATTATGATGATGCTAGCTATCTTAGAGCAAGTAATAAGGTGACGTAAGCGGGCTGCAAGTATTTAAATATTGTATTATTGCTGAGTTGGAAGAGAGAGAAGAGAAGCGGGCTGAAGACTTACCACTGGCTGTAGCTCAAGCTCCAAAAAGCTTTGTGAGAGTGAAAGGTGGGTCATGTGTTGACAAAGTAGTACTTTCTAATAGCAACTATTATACGTGTTGTCTATTACATTGGCTACAAATGACATGGCAACATGTTACAGCCAGTAGATCGCTATATTATTAACCATGCTCTTATGTGTAATGCGCTCTCTGTTTAAGCATCATACCAAATATAACCTTATTGCATTTGTGCATGCCATAAATGCACCACACCGCATGAAATTCAATGTTCACAATACTGCACTAGGACGATGGATGTCGATATGTGGTACCCAGAATCTCTAAATTGTTCTATGGTCTGGACTTCCAAATTAGAAAATCTAGTAGTTGTACACAAGGAGTGCGAGTAGGGAAGAGGAAGGAGCTGGTCTAGAGGTGTAGGAATTGAATATGAATAAAATCAACTGTGATGCCTTCTCATCTATTTAAGGGGAGAATTAGTCTAATGTTTCTGATGCCTCCCATTCCTATGGATCTTAGGTTCTCCTTCCTCTTACGTTTTCCTTATACAATTTACATGGTGAAGAAAACAAACAACCTTCCCTACAAAACATAAGAAGAAAACAAAAACCTACTTTGATGGTCAAGAGGAGTCTCAGTAGTTAGTAAGAAAGAGGAACATTTTAGAATAAACAAATACGAGAAAAACTATAATTCTTTTTCCGCCACTAAAATTTGGGATTGAGATATAACATTGTTTTTTCCTAACGCATGTCACATTCATAATGTTGTTACATATGTCCCTTCTCTTCCTTTTGGCTTGCACACATACATGCACAACATCTTTACATTTGCGCTAAGGGTGTTCAATACTGGTTTTCAGTAAACCCATGGAAATCAATTGTAAGTTGGATCCAACTTCCTTCATTAATTCCAAAAACAAAACCATCAAACTAAAAGAAATGAGCTACAATGTCCTTGCTTTGAATCCAAACCGACTTATACTGTATCTATGAACCAATTTTCATATTGTTCTTATATGCTCTTTAATTTTTCCGTTGTCCTACACATATACATGCACAACCTCCTTATATTTGTACTAAGGGTTTTCAATAACAGTGTCAAGTGAACCCATGAAAACAAGTCATAAATCGCATTCACCTTCCTTAATTAGTTCCAAATGGACCCCTAGTATCAAAATTTTAATCCTACTAAACAAATGATCTTGTTTACATTCCATTAAGTTAGCTAATCTACACTCTGTGCTTTGGATGCAGATATTACAGTGTAAAACTCTTCCTTTTCCAGAAAAAAAGAGATATACAATGTTGTAAAGGAAAGTCAAAACACGTGGTTGACATTATCTAACTTCATTCAACTCCAAACATAATTAATACTTCCATCACAACGTCCTCGAGCTATATAAAGGAATGTTGTGACACTGTTATCATCACGGTGTGTGCAAATAAGAAATTATATACGTCACAAAAAAATAAAATTAAGTGGCACCAGGAAGACATATTTGGCTCTTATGTCCTCTCTAGGGCAAATTTATTAGGAGAAGATGCCTATCTTCAAGCATGCTGAACAAGCATGAAAGATTTTAGCATGGATTAAACAGTACCAGAAATTTATGTTCCTACACGGGATTTTATTTGGACCCGATACTTCTTGATAGTACACTTTGCTTAGTTGTCTAGTTTTTTATATCATGTTAATTATTCGGTAGAGTTTTGATTTTTGAAAAATTTATTGGGTAGTGTGTACAGAAATATTGAGCATCATTGTTATTAGAGTACGTGGGGTATTTGTGTTTCAGATGCCAATGTAATGATAATGGTCGCCACCTCAGATTTGCCAATTTACATTTCCCATACATGAATGATGAATGTTGCCTCCTCATATTTTCCCTTTCCTAAACTCTCACATCGTGGCTTGGCTAAATTGTTAGATTTTTGGATACAATAATATGTAAGTAGTTGAAGAAGATCAACTCCCTACAAATACAAGTGACGGTCCACAATTACAACACAAGTTCCATGTGTCCTGAGAATAATTCCATGGCCCCACTATCACTTACTGTTGTGTCCCATGCCTTGATGTGTAGTAACTGTGTGCTTAACTCATATACAGACCTACACCAACAACTATGCACCTTTCTATCTATTTATACCCTAGTGCTACCGTGCAACGGCACAAGATACAATTTCTAGTTCTCATGTTTCTGGAGTTAGTTGTGGAGGGTGGGCCGGGAAGAGGAAGAATGAGAGGGTCCAAGAGTAATATGAATGGGAACATCCAGGAAAGAGTGAGCTTTCTAGATTTCCTCTCCTTACAATGGAGAGATCTTGCTCTATGTTTTCCCGATGCCTCCCATTCCTATTGTTCTTGGGTGCTCCTTCCCCTTCCTTTTGGCTTCCACATCAAACAATCTATGTATAAATTTTAGATTGTAGAATCTTGATATAATAGGCAAGAAATAGGAAGAAAAGAGGGTCTAAGAGTTGTACCAATGGTTTCATGAATAAAACCACATGTGACTTGTTTCTTACCTCTTAACAGTAGAGGAGGCAACTTTGCTTCAAAATTTCCGAATGCCTCCCCTTCCACTTCCTTTTTCTTGCAACATTGTATAAATATCAATGTTGTTTTGGCTCTTCATGCACCGGATATAATAATGATAGTGTGTTATTTCTTTCCTTGGTGTTCCTGCAAAGCTAACATGGTGGCATTACCTTAATGAAAGTTTTCTCATATCATAGTGACATTAAATATTAACATTTGAGAGTATATACTCACGTCCACAACAAGCCAGGAACATAATTGGAGATAGTAAGATAACTAGCAAAGTGGGCAGCACAACGCGTGGGCTATAATTTTGCAAAGTTAAGTATGTAGCTAGTATTCATCTTTTATCACTAGAACATATTATTTGATTTGCTAAAAATTTTGGATCTAAATATCATGACATTTATAAGAATTTCCCTTTGCAAACATAGTTTTCTCTGCGAGATGTTTGGTTTTTTCCATTGAGATTTAACATATGTAATTTATGCATTAATCATATGTACTCCCTCTGAATGGAATATAAGTCTGAAACGAGTTCTTAGGTCTTTTATTTTATTACCAAAAAATATGTTGTATTTCATAAAACATATATTTTTAGATTCTTCATTGAATGATGTTTCTAACATATATTTTTGTGGCATATTATATATGTTTTGCTAGTTAATTGATGACCTGAATTCGCATGACAGACTTATATTCCATCTTGAGGGGGTACGTACTTGTTAATGTTACTACAATAATAATGTTAGTTTATGATCAATCTTGCCACACAATTGAAATTTTTATCTTTTTCTGTTCTTTTTCCCTTGATGCTCCATGTTGTCCAAAGGGCATCGCAACACCATAAAATTCGTGCTACATACCAATGTGGCATGAGGTGTGTCCAGCAGGGAAATCTTCTTTGCAAACGCCGCTGTCTTGAAGGCATCTAGTACGATAGAGACCAGGTACATGCAGCAGCGAGATTTGAAACTTTTATTGACGATCTCTCAATACAAATCCTAGAGAAGTTCTAATTTTAGTGATGGCAATGAAAGACAATAGATGGTGGCTGGTACCCTCATGCGCTAGCTCTTGCTGGGGATAGCGTTGACGACCGCTGATCCCAAATAAGCTGCAAGGAGAGTTAGAGGAGAGTGCACATGATGCCTCCTATGAGATGTGAAGCTCCGCTTGCCAATTCCTTGGAACGCAGTGAACCACCTGGCCATGCGTGGGATTGGTGCAGCTCAGCTTATCTACATGGCATCTCTCATATAGCTACGGCGTGAGCGACTTTCCAGCAGGGAGCAAGAGGCCTGTTGGACTGCACTCAAAAAGGCCACTCATCGCCAACATCAAGGGCACCAGTGACTAATTGTTGCAAGAATAAAGGAGCTACATCTCAATTTGCAAGAAAAATAGTTCTTTCACCGCTTGCATTCTCAATACATTTATTTGTGAAGCCCGACAATAACTATCACGCACCAAATAAATTGCCTATACATTGAAGCAATTATGAAAGAAAGAAAATAACTTTTGGTAAACAACACTTATTTGCTACATAAGAAGAGCAGGAAGATTAATCGTACGCCACTGTTATGACTGACTTTGCAACTAATCATGACTATGTATAGCAGCTTGAATTTTGACATGATATTATAGTGACAAGAAATTCTATATAGAAAGGAAGAAAATAAACTGTACACCAAATTCCTCTAGAACAATTTGCGCACCTAGAGGTAGATTCATAGACATGAAAAAAAAACAAATCTTATTCAATCTTGTTTATATGGTTTAACTGTAATAATGTATGGCTACTGTATATGAACAAGAAATTTGAAGGAAAGATGTTGCAGTTTTTTCGGCGACGACGAGACGATATTGAGAGCACACACTTATAGTTCAAATTGGCTGTGAGAGCGGCATTCTACTACAAAACATAGCTGATCGTGTATTTGAAATAAAAAAGATGTCTATGAAATAAATACTGTGAATAAAGCCATGGTCATATACAGTTTCTATTTGTCTATTTTAATCTCCAACCAGTGCTTTGGGGCTAGGGTCAGAGGTTATGCAAGCTCAAACAAACTGAGTACTACTGTTAGCTACTCCCTCCGTTCCTAAATATTTGTCTTTCTAGAGATCTCAACAAGTGACTACATACGGAGTAAAATGAGTGAATCTACACTCTATCATATGTCTATATACATCCGTACGTGGTAGTTCATTTGAAAGCTGAAAAGACAAATATTTAGGAATGGAGGTAGTAAATCATAGTCGAACACAACTTGACTAAATCGTACATACCAGGACTCTATCCAATGAAGCTGATGGCATGCACTACCTGTTGATTGGCATGGCGAAGTTAGAAGCAAAGGGAGAGAGAAGATCGCCAGTGAGGAAGCTATGGTGAGCCGAGCAAGATCTGAGAATTGGAATCCATGGAGGACTTGGCCGCAACGCTAGAGGATTTCATGGAGTTTGAGCTCGCCTCAGCCATGCACCCCCTTATCCGAGTGTGGATTTTCCATACTCCCATATAGCTACACCTTCTAGCCATCCAATTTGCACCAGGATCCGTGTTATTTTTATATATATAGAAATATCTCTTTCTTGTTACTTTCAAATAAGAGAATATTTGACCTTGAAACTTTGCAGGTCAATGATAAACAAGTGTCACTCTTGTGCATAAAATGTTGCTGTCTTTTTATGAAACATAAATTTGTCAAAATTCAAATTTTAAATAAGTTCCATCATTTTCAAATATTTCTGTTGCTCCAAAATTCCGAAAACATTTTTGCACGTGGTAGTACTAGTGTGATGTTGATCCGCAAAGTTTCAAGTTCAAATGTTCTTTTATTTGGGAGAAACAAAAAATAAGTTTGTCACAACTTTCCCAGTTTAAAACCCGTCGCAATTCCCGAAGATTGACGAAGACAGCATGTCATCGGGTGGGAATTAGAGAATGAGGAGTGGTTGGTGGTTGCGTGCATTAAGGACATCATAAGGGCATCATCTGCAGATCATAGAGCCACATCAAAAAGGATGCGGAAATTTCTATTTTATTTTAACAGTGGCAGGGTATCTTTTCAAAGGTAAGGTTTTTGGTAGGTTTTTAAACTTTTTAAAAGTTTTTGTCACGGGAAGAGAAAAACAAAAAGGTTTTATGTTACATAATGGCAAAGGTGGGTAATTGGCCCGATTTTCTATTTCTATTAGTAAGAACAGCTGGTTGTGATTTACTGATGTATCAAATAGACGGTTAGATGTTACTGATTTTTTAAAGGATTTTCTAGTTTATTTCTCTCTTTTATGGTTGGCACGTAATGTACATCTAATTATTATTATATACTCTATAAAGGAAGCTGGAGTACCCGCCTCCATGGGCTCACCACGGGCAAACAGTGCGTCCGTTGCTCGGTGGCGTGCCGCGGAGGCTACTTGGGGGGGGGGGGTGCTCCAAACCGTCTGGTCTGCCTAGAAGGCTTCGACCCAAGCAACGCAGCTGGGCGGTCCATGAGGAGTGGAACGTCCAGCTCGCACAGGGCCACCATCATTGGGCAATTCCCGTCGTGCACGCAGATGAGGGACCACAAGCTTTCTTTCAAACGAAGCCATGCTTATGCCCGGCTGGTGACACTTTGGGTATTCATGGTTGTGCAGGTGACACTTTTTTTGCCTTCTCACACATGCTTCCGTTTTGAGGTTTATAGCACGGGGGTCTCCTGCATGATGACTATCTGGTCGGTGCAGGGTTATTTGGCATGTGTGTCCCTTACCTGCCGGCTCCTCTATAACTTGTTGTGGGGCCACTCAGGGGGCTCTGCGAGCCGTCCAACCTTCCCGGCTGAACCGCACTCCGCATAGCTGGCTGGTCGGCCATCTGGACGGTTTCCCGGGTACATGTACCCGGGCGAGGTAGACGACCGTGATCGACTAGCGAGTACCCGGGGAACATCGGCCAACCAAGCAGCCACGGAGAGGGTTGACCGGGATTCATTTGGATGGAGAATAGATCTGCAGTGTTTTTCCCTCGGGATGATGCGCCGTGCATGGTTCATCCGAGCTATTGCGGTCGGCTCGCTCGTAAATCTACTGAGGTGGTGAGGAAATGTAAGATGGTCATTTTTCGGGTGCTGTTGGGCATTGTTGGGCTCATTATATAGTGTTTATGATTTGTACAAGCACTGACATATATGGAGCATCCACCTTGTGGGACTTAAAAATAGAGTGGGTGTTTCACGGTATAAAATTTGCATGCACTAAAACCCCAGGGGCATAGATTGGCGCATTCGACCAAACCCTAGCTGGTTATGAACGCTGGTTTGTTCTTCGTCTGGGGTCAGGTACTTTAATTCTTTGCGTTTCGGAAATAATGAAATGCATAGGGGACCATCCTTTTTTTGCTTTCTGATTTACGGATTCACAGGGGGCGAGGGAGAAACTTAGTTGACTGACAATGACAAAGGCTTGCGAAACAAAGTGATCAGAGGGTCGGGTGGCTACTGCATGGTCGAGCGAAGGCCTTTAAAGCCGCCCGATCTCCCAGGCACCGCCGGTAGACTCAACTTTTGACCAGGCACTTCTACCATTGCCTTTTAATTGGTGTCGACATTGCCTATAAACGCAGTGTCCGGTGGACTGTTTGGTCCATTCTCTGCCTCTTCGTCGATGGAGTACCCTTTGGAACATCCCCCGGTTGATCCTCTTCCGGGCTCATGGATGGAGATGGAGCTGGCCATTGTGGAGGCTGCGCAGGTGCACTTGTTCATGAGGGAGCCTGCCCAGGGGTTAGCAGAGCTGGAGGACAAGCATCACCACACCATAAGCGTGTTCATAGAGGAAGCTGGCCATGCCCAGCGGGATTCCTAGGGCCATGCCCGTGGCATTGGCCATGGTCGTGTCTATGCCGGTGGCCGGGATGTTGATGGTGTCGGTGGGGTCGAAGTGGTGGTCGCAGTGCTCCCGGTTGTAATTAGTTTTAGACGATCTATGAATGTAAGTCCCAGCGCGACAGATTTCCGGCTTGCTTTTATTGGAAAAGATCAAAGCTTTTGGATTTGTTGCCCGTGTTGATTTTTCACATTCAACAGCCATGCCCATGAACGATCTTAATGAGTGCCAAGTACAGCCGATGCTGCCGGACGTAGCAACAACGATCATGCTGCCCGGAGACAGGATGGTATGTGACGAGAAAGCGATTGCAGCTACGGAACCCACCTCGGGCTGCAGAGATTACACAGTGAAGATGGGACGGGCGTTCCTTCGCGAGCCGTCCCGGATGAACCTTGTGGTTAGCCTGCTGTGTTGGTGCTTGTGTTGGGGAAGTGGAGGTACCTTTGCCATCCGGTCTGCTACTGTTGCGGCCCCTGCCCAGATGCCATGTTTTGGAATGCCTGGCTGACATTTGGACACAACGTTCTGCCTCTCTGTCATTTTGTTGTGCGTGTGTTCTGCATCTACCCTTTGATAATGTTCTTTACCTTGATCAGTTGATTGTACGCTCGGTTCTTTTTTCCTTGTCTTCTGTGTGGTTTGTATTGGGGTGTAATACTTGCCTATTGAGTTGCTCTGGCCGGCCGAAGAAGCACATGGGCAACCCATGCGTCGTCGAAATTTTGTTGTCTGGCTTTGCAGTTTATTCAAATGTTGGCATGGTCCGTGTTGGATCATGCCGGGCACCTACTTCATGTTTGCATCCATGGGTGTGTAGCGGCCATGCTACAGGTACTTTTCTCTTGTGGTTTACCATAGTCTACCAGGGATACGTCCTATGGAATGGATGGACCCCATGCTGCCTTTGTCGTGATGATGGACAGGTGTGATAGCGTGGATGGGGCGTCCATCATGACCAACTTAAAAATATAGATGGATCCTCACATGTTATGACATGCTAGATACGTGTCAGTGATGATGTTCATGAAATGGTGTCAGGCCGGCATGGACTGTCATTGCATGCCCGGCTAGCGAGGGCTGCCTAGACGGAAGGTCCAGGTAGCTGGTGCATCGTCGTACGATAGAGTGAAAGAGAGCTTTGCCACAAATAACGACAAGAGTCATTAACCATCTCATCCTACGCCTGGCCGGTGTGCATGATCCAATAGTGACCACCTTGGCGTATGATCTAATAAGCAGAACCTCCTTTCCCTCATTACAGAAAATGAACGCTGCTAGATCAGGACCTAACAGCAGCGTGCGCTCGTCGAATGTTGCTAGTTTCTACGTTACCAGCTGTGTTCGGCCCGAGTGCTGCTTGCATCCTGTTACTAGTGGCATCCTACTAGCAGTGCGCCAGCCAAACGCTGCTAGTAGGCACTAACACACGCTGCTAATGAGGGGGGGGGTCCTGTACTAGTGCCTAGTTCAAGGTATTCCATAGTGTTCTGTAATTGTGAAATTTATTTGCTTGATTCTGGTGATCTCCCATCACATGCATTATTATCTCTTCGTCCACCTTGCTCCTGTAAAATATACTTGAGGACCATGTGGTTTATTACCTTCCCACTTGTTGTAAATGCAAGGTCAGGGTCAAGGGAAAATATTTTTCTCTTTAGCCATGCATGAGAAAAAGATCTCCCGAAATCCTCCCTCCATGTGCCCATATTAGCTAATAGATGTTACATGGCCCAGTGTCATTCAATGATACACCATGGTGCACCGTGCAGATATGCGTGTGCTTTCAATGATTTCAGCATTCCGCTCACAAGGTTGAGCACAATTTACACTCTAGAGTACTTCATAAAAGCCTATATATACCTCACAAGTTGAAGGTTCTTTCTCTGTAATACTCCTTTAGTGTGAGCTAGGAAGAGGAAGAAATAGTCGAAGAGCGGTGAGAACGGGAGCACGGAGGAAACCCTGAGCTATCCGTCTACGCCTCTGGAAACAGAGGTGGATATCTGCCTTGGTGTTTCCCCTTGCCTCCCATACCTATTGTTCTTAGGTTCTCCTTCCCCTTCCTTTTACCTCATGAGGAAGTGTTTCCATGATGAAAGCTTAGTAAATTGTAAAGATTAAATCATGAGGCCCTGAGAGAGACTAGGGAAAAGGAAGCCATGACTATCTCAGAGCGGTGGGCATGGGAACATGGAGGAAAGCCTAGATTTCTTGGCCACTTAATTTAGGAGCAAAGATTGTTTTGTGTTTTCCTGATGCCTCCCATGCCTATAATTCTTAGGTATTCCTTCCTTTTCCTCTTTGCTTGTACAATTATTTTAACAAATGTGCATATTTGGATTTAGATGATGGGGAAGTGATGGCAAATCAGGAAGAGGAAGAAAATGAGCATCTAAGATTGTTTTGGAATTGGGCATGGGAACATGGAGGAAGGCCTAAACTAGTGTGTCCCTGTCCAACTAGGGTCCAACATTTGTTTTGGAATTTTCCCAATGCCTCCCATGCCTATTGTTCTTAGGTGTTCCTTCCTCTCCCTTATGATCTGCAAAAATGTTGTGAACGGAGTGACAATATACCTCATCGTGGCTTCAGTTTTAGTTTCTGGTTGTGCTTCTGTTTTACTTCTACTGCTTTGTTGTTTTCACTGTTTTTGTGATAACTTAGGTTCCTTTTCCAAGCAATGGGGACGAGAACATGGAGGAAGGTCTAGAATTTTTAGAGGCAAAGATTGTTTTGTATTTTCCTAATGCCACACATGCCTCTAATTTAAGCACGTTCTAACATAAGTAGATGTGTTCCTGCAAAAAAATAGACGTGTTGATTTGCCTGTCATGTTATGATTCCTACTACTATGGCATGTTTTACGTGTCTTCATGTCTTCATGAAGTTGTCTCGCCAACTATTACTTCTACTACTATGGCTAACGGTTAGCAATAAAGTAAAGTAATTACATGGCGTTTTCATTGGCACGCATGTCATACAATAAATTAAGACAACTCCTATGGCTCCTGCCGGTTGTCATACTGATCGACATGCAAGTCGTGATTCCTATTACAAGAATATGATCGATCTCATACATCACATATATCATTCATCACATCCGTTTGGCCATATCACATCACATAACATACCCTGCAAAAACAAGTTAGATGTCCTCTAATTGTTGTTGCATGTTTTACGTGGCTGCTATGGTTTCCAGCAAGAATGTTCCTTACCTACGCAAAAGCCACAACGGTGATATGCCAATTTCTATTTACCCTTCATAAGGACCCTTTTCATCAAATCTGATTCGACTAAAGTGGGAGAGACAGACACCCGCTAGACACCTTATGCATCAAGTGCATGTCAGTCGGTGGAACCTGTCTCACGTAAGCATACATGTAAGGTCGGTCCGGGCCGCTTCATCCCACAGTGCCGCCGAATCATGATAAGACTAGTAATGGTAAGCAAATTGAACAAATCATCGCCCACAACTACTTGTGTTCTACTCGTGCATAGAATCCACGCATAGACCTAGCTCATGATGCCACTATTGGGGAACATAGCAATAATTCAAAAAAATTCCTTCGTGTCACCAAGATCAATCTAGGGGATGCTAGCAACTAGAGAGAGAGAGAGAGAGAGAGAGAGAGAGTGCATCTTCATACCCTTGAAGATCGCTAAGCGGAAGCGTTATAAGAACGTGGTTGATGGAGTCGTACTCACGGCGATTCAGATCACGGAAGATCCGGTTTAGCGCCGAACGGACGGCGCCTCTGTGTTCAACACACGTACATCCCAGGGACGTCTCCTCCTTCTTGATCCATCAATGGGAGAGGAGAAGTTGAGGGAGAGCTCCGGCGGCACGACGACATGGTGGTGGAGCTTGTGGTTCTCCTGCAGGGCTTCGCAAAGCACTACGGAGGAGCAGGTGTTGGAGGAGGGAGGGGCTGCGCCAGGGGAAGGGGTATGGCAGCCCTCCCACCCCCCACTATTTATAGGGGAAGGGGAGATGGGGCCGGCCTCCTTAGATCCCATCTACAAGGGGGGCGGCGGCCAAGGGGGGGACTTGCCCCCCAAGTAAGGTGGAGGCGCGCCCTCCCCTAGGGTTTCCAAACCCTAGGTGTATTGGGCCCTTGGGGGGACGCACGAGCCCACTAGGGGGCTGGTTCCCTCCCATATTCAGCCCATTAAGTCCCCCAGTGCAAGTGGCCCAACCCTGTGGACCTCCGAACACCTTTCGGTGGTCCTAGTACAATACCGATAACCCCCGAAACCATTCCAGCGACTGAAACTAGACTTCCCATATATAAATCTTCACCTCTGGACCATTCTGGAACTCACCGTGACGTCCGGGATCTCATCCGGGACTCCGAATAACCTTCGGTAACCACATACAATATCCCATAACAACTCTAGCGTCACCGAACCTTAAGTGTGTAGACCATACGGGTTTGAGAACCATGCAGACATGACCGAGACATTCTCCGGCCAATAACCAATAGCGGGATCTGGATACCCATGTTGGCTCCCACATGTTCCACGATGATCTCATCGGATGAACCACGATGCCGGGGATTCAATCAATCCTGTATACAATCCCCTTTGTCCATCGGTAAGTTAATTGCCCAAGATTCGATCATCGATATCTCCATACCTCGTTCAATCTCGTTACCGGCAAGTCTCTTTACTCGTTCCGTAACACATGATCCCGTGATAACTCCTTAGTCACATTGAGCTTATTATGATGATGCATTACCGAGTGGGCCCAGAGATACCTCTTCGTCATTTGGAGTGACAAATCCCAGTTTCGATTCATGCCAACCCAACAGACACTTTCAGAGATACCTGTAGTGCACCTTTATAGCCACCCAGTTACGTTGTGACGTTTGGTACACCCAAAGCATTCTACGGTATCCGGGAGTTGCACAATCTCATGGTCTAAGGAAATGATACTTGATATTTGGAAAAGCTCTTAGCAAACGAACTACACGATCTTGTGCTATGCTTTAGGATTGGGTCTTGTCCATCACATCATTCTCCTAATGATGTGATCCCGTTATCAATGACATCCAATGTCCATGGTCAGGAAACCATAACCATCCATTGATTAACAAGCTAGTCAACTAGAGGCTCACTAGGGACATGTTGTGGTCTATGTATTCACACATGTATTATGGTTTCAAGTTAATACAATTATAGCATGAACAATAGAAAATTATCATGAACAAGGAAATATAATAATAACCATTTTATTATTGCCTCTACGGCATATTTCCAACAGCTTGTGTTGGGGAAGTGGAGGTGCTTTTGCCATCCAGTCTACTACCGTTGCGGTCCCTGCCCAGATGTCATGTTTTGGAATGTCGGACTGACATTTGGACACGGTGTCCCGCCTCTCTATCATTTTGTTGTGTGCGTGTTCTACATGTACCCTTTGATAATGTTCGTTGTTCTTTCCGTTGATCACTTGATTGTATGCTTGGTTCTTTTTTGCTTGTCTTCAGTGTTGTTTGTGTCGGGGTGCAATACTTGGCTATTGAGTTGCTCTGACCGGGCAAAGAAGCACATTGGCAACGATACACCCATGCGTCGTCGAAATTTGGCTGTCTGGCTTTGAAGTTTATTCAAATGGTTTTGCAGTTTATTCGAATATTGGCGTGGGCCGTGTTGGATCATGCCGGGCACCTACTTCATGTTTGCATCCATGGGTGTGTTGCGGTCATGCCCCAGGTACTTTTCTCTTGTGTTTACCATAGTCTACCATACACACGTCCTACGGAATGGATGGACACCATGTTGCCTTTATCGTGATGATGTCCAAGTGTGATGGTGTCGATGGTTCGCCATCATGAGCAACTTAAAAATATAGATGGATCCTCACATGCTATGACATGCTAGATACGTGTCAGTGATGATGTTGATGAAATGGTGTGAGGCTGGCACGGGCTGCCATTGCATGCCGGCTAGCAAGGGCTGCCTAGACGGAAGGTCCGGGTAGCTGGGGCATCATCATACGGTAGAGCGAAAGAGAGCTTTCCCATGAATAACGAGAAGAGTCGTTGACCATCTCATCCTATGCATGGCCGGCGTGCATGATCAATAGGCGACCACCTCGGCATATGATCTAATAAGCAGAGCCTCCTTTCCCTCATTGCAGAAAATGAACCCTGCTAGATCAGTACCTAACAGCAGCGTGCGCTCGTCAAATGTTGCAAGTTTCTACCTTACCAGCTGTGTTCGGCCCGAGGTGCTGCTAGTATCCTGATACTAGTGGCATCCTCCTAGCAGTGCGCCGGCCAAACACTGCTAGTAGGCACTTACACATGCTCCTAATTAGGGGGGGTCCTGTACTAGTGACTAGTTCAAGGTATTCCATTGTGGTTTGTAATTGTGACATTTATTTTCTTGATTCTAGTGATCTCCCATCACATGGATTATTATATCTTCGTCCATCCTGCTCTTGTAAAATATATTGAATGGCCATATGGTTTATTACATTCCGACTTGTGGTAAATGCAAGTGCGGGGTCAAGGAAAATATTTTTCTCTTTAGCTATGCATGAGAAAAATATCTCCCGAAATCCTCCCTCCATGTGCCCATATTAGCAAACAGATGCTACATGGCCTAGTGTCATTCAATGATACACCATAGTGCACCATGCAGATATGCGTGCGTTTTCATTGATTTCAGCATTACGTTCACAAGGTTGAGCACAATTTACACTCCAGAGTACTTCATAAAAGCCTATATATACCTCACAAGTTCAAGGTTCCTTCTCTGTAATACTCCTTCAATGTGAGCTAGGAAGAGGAAGAAATATTCGAAGAGCAGTGAGAATGGGAGCTCGGAGGGAACCCTGAGCTATCCCTCTGCGCTTCAAAAAACAGAGGTGGATATCTGCCTCAGTGTTTCCCCTTGCCTCCCATTCCTATTGTTCTTAGATTCTCCTTCCCCTTCCTTTTACCTCACGAGGAAGTGTTTCCATGATAAAAGCTTCATAAATTGCAAAGTTTAGGTCAAGAGGCCTTGAGAGAGAGTAGGGAAAAGGAAGCCATGAGTATCTTAGAGCGGTAGGCATGGGAACATGGAGGAAAGCCTAGATTTCTTGGCCTCTTAATTTAGGGGCAAAGATTGTTTTGTGTTTTCCTGATGCCTCCCATACCTATTGTTCTTAGTTATTCCTTCCTTTTCCTATTTGCTAGTACAATTATTTTAACAAATGTGCACATTTGTATTTAGATGATGGATTAGTGACGGCAAATTAGGAAGAGGAAGAAAATGAGCATCTAAGAGCATTGGGCATGGGAACATGGAGGAAGGCCTAAACTAGTGTGTCCCTGTCCAACTAGGGTCCAACATTTGTTTTGCAATTTTCCCGATGCCTCCCATGCCTATTATTTTCAGGTGTTCCTTCCTCTCCCTTATTATTTGCAAAAATGTTGTGAATGGAGTGACAATATACATCTTCGTCGCTTTAGTTTTAGTTTGTGGTTGTGCTACTATTTTACTTCTACTGCTTTGTTCCTTTTAGTGTTTTTTGTGAGAACTTTGGTTCCTTTCCCAAGCAATGGGGACGAGAACATGGAGGAAGGCTGCTACCTCTTGAGCACTGCGTTGGATTTTCCCGAAGAGGAGAGGATGATGCAGCAAAGTAGCATAAGTATTTCCCTCAGTTTTTGAGAACCAAGGTATCAATCCAGTAGGAGACCATGCACAAGTCCCTCGTACCTACACAAAACGATAGCAACTCGCAACCAATGCTTAGGGGTTGTCAATCCCTTCACGGTCACTTATGAGAGTGAGATCTGATAGAGAGAACATTTTTGGTATTTTTGATAGATAGATGCAAAGTAAAAAGTAAAGGCAAAGTAAAACAAAGCAAGTAAATAAAGTGATAGAGATTGATATGATGAGAATAGACCCGGGGGCCATAGGTTTCACTAGTGGCTTCTCTCAAGAGCATAAGTATTCTACGGTGGGTGAACAAATTACTGTTGAGCAATTGACAGAATTGAGCATAGTTATGAGTATATCTAGGCAATGATCATGCATATAGGCATCACGTCCAAAACAAGTAGATCGAAACGATTCTGCATCTACTACTATTACTCCACTCATCGACCGCTATCCAGCATGCATCTAGAGTATTAAGTTAAAAACAGAGTAACGCCTTAAGCAAGATGACATGATGTAGATGGGTAAATTCATGCAATATGATAAAAACCCCATCTTGTTATCCTCGATGTCAACAATACAATACGTGCCTTTCTGCCCCTTCTGTCACTGGAAAATGACACCGCAAGATTGAACCCAAAGCTAAGCACTTCTCCCATTGCAAGAACTACCAATCTAGTTGGCCAAACCAAAGAGGATAATTCGAAGAGACTTGCAAAGATAACTCAATCATACATAAAAGAATTCAGAGAAGAATCAAATATTTTCCATAGATAATACGGGATCATAAACCCACAATTCATCGGTCTCAACAAACACACCGCAAAAAGAAGATTACATCGAATAGATCTCCATGAGAGAGGGGGAGAACATTGTATTGAGATCCAAAAAGAGAGAAGAAGCCATCTAGCTACTAGCTATGGACCCGAATGTCTGAAGTAAACTACTCACACTTCATCGGAGGGGCTATGGTGATGATGTAGAAGCCCTCCATGGTGGATGCCCCCTCCGGCGGAGCTCCGGAACTGGCCCCAAGATGGGATCTCGTGGATACAGAAGGTTGCGGCGGTGGAATTAGGTTTTTGGCTCCTGTTCTGATCGTTCAGGGATACATAGGTATATATAGGAGGAAGGAGTACGTCGGTGGAGCGTCGAGGGGCCGACGAGCACTACTAGGGAAAACCTTATACAAAGAATGTTACAAGTAGCGCTGTACAAAATCAAACGCTACTGCTACTTAGTAGCAGCGCGTGTAAAATAACCGCGCTACTGCTATGACTTTAGCAGTAGCGCTTACTAGCAAAAAGCGCTACTGCTATGTTAGAACTAGGCGGACATGGCTAGCCCAACCTAGCAGTAGCGCGTATACTGGCCCGACGCTACTGCTACTCTCCTTAGCTGTAGCGCGCTTACGTGTAAGGCGCTACTGCTAACAGAAATAAAATAAAGTGAAAAACAAGTAGAAAAGTAAATGAAAATGAAATAAATAGAAAAAGGAGAAAGGAAAAAATAAAATGTAAAGAAAAATAAAAGAAAAAGGGAAAAAAGGAGAAAGGATTATCAGTAGCGCGTTTCCAAAAACGCGCTGTAGCTAACTTAGCTATAGCGCATTTTCGGAAATGCGCTTCCGTTATGTTTCACTTAAACAACGGTTCCCCCCCCCCCGCCCCCTGGCCGCCACACTTCTTCCCCAAATCCCTCGCCCTCGCCGCCGTCTCCCCAATTCGCCGTCGCCCCACTTCGCCGCCGTCTCCTGCCAGCGTGGACGCCCGCAACCTCACCGTCTCCCCCCGAGGCCGTCGTCATCCTCACCGCCGCCGCCCGAGGCCGCCCTCAGCCTCACCGCCGCCGCCCGATCGAGGCCGCCCTCGATGTCACCGTCCGCTCCCACCACATCAGCACCGCCCGAGCCCTCCCAGGACCGCCGTTGCCCGTGCTTGAGCCCGCCCTCTCTGCCCCTGCCTCCGTCACCGAGCACCTCCCCGCCACCGTCTCTCCCCTCTCTGTAAGTCCCCCACCCCTCCCCCCCCACTCCTCTCTCTCTGAATTTTAGAGAAAAAATTAGTAGAGCAAAAATTTGTTTATAGCAAAAAATTTAGTTTATAGCAAAGGATGTTAAGTAGTAGATGTTAGAGCAAAAATTAGTTTAGAGCAAAAAATTTTGTTTACAACAAAAGTTAGCTAGGGCAGTAGGGTTTAATTAGGGTAGATGCTGCTTGTATAGTATATAGTGATACTAGTAGATGTTAATTAGGTTAGGGCAATAGTGGTACTAGTAGATGTTAATTAGATGTTTTTCAGTTAGGGCACTATCGTTTTGCTAGGTTAATTAGGTTAGTAGTGCTGCTAGTAGTAGTGGTACAGTAGGTTAATTATGTGATGTTAAATGAATAACCTAAATGAATGAAATTAGTAGTTAACCGATTTTTTTTCTTTTCATCATTATAGAGCACTAAAGTTAACTGAATTTTGTTCTATTAGTAGTTAAATGAATTTTCTTCTACATTTTGTTTTTGAATCAGCTTGTGAAATTTGGACATGTGGTTGCTCGTGTATATTTGGACATGTGTTGCGGTGTCGAAGAGGGATATTTGAACACTGTTTCCAGGGAATGATGCTGAGTGGCCTATGTTTTGCCGGAATGTTGATTCATTTTTGTTCCGGCAAATTTCAGGTTCTCGATTTGTCCACTTTTTAGCAAAGGTCATGCCGAAATTTTCCGTGAATTTTGGCATGACTTGTGCTACAAACTAGGACATATCGAGTGCCCGGGATTTGCCGCACCAGGAAGGAGTCAACATTCCTGCAAAACAATAGTCCTTTTTATGTCATTATTCATTTTATTAGGTCTAGAATTAATTGACAAATTTAATCATAGGAAACATGGCTAGCAACGATGAAGGACAGGGTTCTGGTGATTGCGACGACGTCTACCGGGCGGCAGACGAATTTTTTAGCCTTACCGACGATCAACAGATGTTGTTGCTGGACCCACCGGTGGCATCGGGGACTGAGACCGACACGCAGACCGGTGCTAAGATCGACACACAGACCGGTGCTGAGACTGATACCGGCGCTGAGATTCAGACCAGCATCGAGACTGGCGCTGAGACCGATGCTGCCTCGGGGAGCGGAGTGTCACATCCCCAGTTCAGGCCTTGCTTGTCTTTGCATTAGTATCCATGCATCATGTTTAAATTTTATGAAACTTAAAATGGGGATTGCCTAAACCCTAGCACCAAATGAATTCAACTAGGTTCAACTAAAATATTTTCAGTGAATCCAAATGGCTTTCAAAAATGTTCATCATTTCTGGAAAATGCTGGAAACATTAACTAGAGGTGTTGCACCTTTTTCCATGTCATATTTGGGCTCTGGATTAAATCATATGCTATTTGCAATTGGGCATTTAAATGCTATATAATATTTTAAATGCTCAATTAATTCTGAACTTAAGTGAGGGCTGTTGGGAATATTCCAAATAGAGCCCACAATTATTTTCAGGATTTTTGAAAACGTTTTGGTATTTTAAATAAAGCCCTAGAGACTACAGAATAATAGAAAACATAAACAATAAATAAAAGAGAGAGAGAGAGAATCTTACCTGGCCTCAACCGTGCAGCCCATCTGGCCGGCCCAGCTGGCGGCCTGGCCAACTGGCCCACCCCACCAACGCAGCCCCTCCGTCGTCTTCCTCCCCTCGCCCCGAAGCAGCTGCGTGCCCGCACGCGAGCGACCGCGGCCACGTCTTCCAGCCACCTCCTTCTTGCCGCCCGCGCCCCTGGACGTCTGGACGACCTCCACGTCGTCGCCCCGACCCCCTGGACCCCTCCATTCGCCCCCAACTCCTCTCCCTCGCCCGTTCCCCGCCATGGCCGAAACCTCCATGGACGCGCCGCCGTAACCCCGCACCCACAGCCACTCCCTCGCTCCATCTCTGCCTCCCTGAGATCCGTATCATCTCCAGCTTCATCCTGAAGCCTCGCCGGACGCCCTGCCGCGCCGCCCCCGACGCCTTCTTCTTCCTCGGGTCGCCGAGATCGCCTCCGCCGCCCCACTCGCTCCGGCCCCTCCCCGAGCTCACTGACTCGCCCGTCGTGATCTACGTGAGCTTCTGATCATCCTCTCCCTCTCCGTTCTCTCTCTTACACGCCGTAGCCGCCACGCCCCTCTCTCCCGACTGCGCCGCCGCCTGCACTTGCCGCCGACACGACTCCGGCGACCATTTCGTCCGGGCGTCGTGTCCAACATGCTCGCTGCGTCGCGTAGCTGCTGTAGGTGCCACGAACGCGATACCACGGCCACTGCAGCCCCGTAGCCAGAAATACCCGAAAGCCGGCGCCGCCTCGAGCTCGTTTCTGGCAAGCTCCGACCGTCCCTGCTACTGCCGCATGCCTCCCTGGATGCGGGCGAGCCCCAGCTCCCCGCGCGTGCTCTCAGCCTCCCGTTTGGTCGCCGGAGACGCAAACTCGAGCCTCCACCGCGTCTGGCCTCGCCGGCGTCATGTCGCCGGTGGGTTTGACCCCGCAGACCGTTGACTGGGTGGGCCTAGTTTGACCCCCTGGGTCACTGACGTGTGGGCCACCCTTGTTAATTATTTGTTAGGGTAGTTTAGCGCTAATTAACCTAGATTATTGCTTAACCTAACACTAACTAACTCTGTTTAGTTAGTTAACTAACCACTGACACGTGGGTCCCACAGGTCAGGTTTGACCTGGCCGACCCAGTTGACCGCCGACGTCACCCTGACGCAGTGCTGACGTATTAATTCAATTACTGGAATTATTCTTATACAGGAAATTCCAGAAAATAACCAAAACTTTTAAAAATCATAGAAAATCAACCGTAACTCCAAATGAAATAATTTATATATGAAAAATGATCAGAAAAATCCAATCTATCCATATGTACAATTTTCATGCATGTTTGAACAACCTAAGGCTGCTGTATATGACAATTTGCATAATTGGCATTTGAATAAGCACATATGGAGTTTGAATTTAAACCTAGGGTTCAAACCAACTTCATTTAAGTTGCTGCTAGTTGCATTAGCTCAAACCACAGCATATTGCCATGTCATGATCATGCATCATATTGTGCATTGCATTGATTGTATTTCTTCTCTCTTGCCGGTATTTGCCCCCTCTCGATAGACGTGTTCCGACGATGAGTTCGATGACACCGATGAAGAGCTATATTATCTTCAGAAGTGCCAGGCAAGCAAAACCCCCTTGTTCATTCCGATACAATCCCACTCTCTCGCTCCTGCTCTCTTTTACTGCATTAGTACAACAACGATTCATCTGTTACTTGCTGCGGTAGTTGAACCCCTTTATCCTCTGCATGACCTGTCATTGCCACGGTAAATAGATGAAACCCACTAGCATGAGTAGGAGTTGTTTGAGCCCTGTTGTGCCTACTCATTCATGCTTGTTTGTCATGCCTGCTACTGCTTAGAATTGAGTCAGGTATGATTCATCGGGGATGAATCGGAGGTGTGTAAACATGTCCTACTGTGTGTGAGCTAAGTGTGTGAACACAATTTGGTAAAGGTAGCGGTGAGAGGCCATGTAGGAGTACATGGTGGGTTGTCTCATTGCAGCCATCCTCAGGAACTGAGTTCTATGTTTGTGATCCATGAAACAGTTACTACCACGCATTGGGCCCAAAACCAATGGACCCTCTCAGCTTCTTAATCACCCTTGTCCTCTGTCCAGGAGTTGCAAGTAGTTTCTGGTGTTTGTAGTATGCTGGAGGCCGTGGGCAGCGCTGACCGAAGGGGTGGGCTGTGATGCGGTAGGCACGTGGCACGGTGTACCGAGCGCCCGTTTGGTGTCCCGGGAACCCTGCACACATCGTTTGGGGCTGTGAGCGAAACCCCGGCCGGATCTCCTCACGGATGGAACCCGAATAGGCGATAAACCTGGACTAGAGACTTGAGTGTTTAGGTAGGCCATGTCCGGCACCCACGTTGGGCTTCCGCTTGAAGGTTGCCGAGTACATGTCGTGTAAACGGCGGTAAGTGGTGAGAGCGTGTGTGAAGAAGTACACCCCTGCAGGGTTAACATCATCTATTCGAATAGCCGTGTCCGCGGAAAAGGACTTCTGGGTTACCTGTATAGTTCATAGACAAGTGAAAGTGGATACTTTAAAATGCGCAAGATAAGCGTGAGTGCTATGGATAGCGTTCTCGTAGGGAGACATGAGTGGATCCATAGTGGTGTATTGGTTGGTGAATATGTGGACTCGTGTGCGCCACCTCAAAGGTTACTTACAGTCGTAGTTCAGGATAGCCACCGAGTCAAAGCTGGCTTGCTGCAGTTAAACCCCACCATCCCCTTTGTTGATAATGATGCATATGTAGATAGTTCTGATGTAAGTCTTGCTGGGTACATTTGTACTCACATTTGCCTATTTTATGTTTTTGCAGAGAGATTTCGGTCTCGCTCGTAGTTCCGCGTGGACTTCGACGTTTAGCTTGTTACCTCAGCTACGATGTTGTGCCCTCGGCAGGATCTGGTAGACAGTCAGGCTTCTCAGCCTTTTTCATTTACAGATGTCTGTACTCAGACATGATAGCTTCCGCTTGTGTTTTGACTTGTATGCTCTGAATGTTGGGTCATGAGACCTATGTTTGTAATATCTCGCTCCTCGGAGCCTATTGGATAAATACTTGAGTCGTAGAGTCATGTTGTGATGCCATGTCGTATTTGCACATATCAAGCATATTGTGTGTATGTTATTGAAATGCTTGGTATGTGTGGAATCTGACTATCTAGTTGTTTATCCTTAGTAGCCTTTCTTACCGGGAAATGTCTCCAAGTGCTTCCACTGAGCCATGGTAGCTTGCTACTGCTCCGGAACACTTAGGCTGGCCAGCATGTGTCCTTCTTCATTCATGTGTCTGTCCCTTCGGGGAAATGTCACGCGATGAATACCGGAATCCTGTTAGCCCGCTACAGCCCGGAATACCGGAGTCCTGCTAGCCCAGTGCTACAGCCTGGATTCACTCGCTGATGACCGACACGTTCGATGTTGGGTCATGGATGCCTGTCCCTATAAGTTTGTGCCACTTTGGGTTTACGACTAGCCATGTCAGCCCAGGCTCCTTATCATATAGATGCTAGCGACACTATCATATACGTGTGCCAAAAGGCGCAAACGGTCCCGGGCAAAGGTAAGGCGACACCCGTGGGAATACCGTGCGTGAGGCCACAAAGTGATATGAGGTGTTACATGCTAGATCGATGTGGCATTGAGTCGGGGTCCTGGCAGCTTTGGTATCAGAGCTTGACTGCCTGTAGGATTACCAAGCCAAACTGGTCGAAGTTGAGTCTAGAAATTCTTTGGTTATATAAGGGAATTGATTGTGGGATGGAACGTAAGGCTCTTTTTACTCCTTATACCTTGTGCCCTTATGATCTAAGTCATCTTATCTTTCCTACGGGGTTAAGGAACTAGGCTATCTCTTCTTTCTATCAGGATCACGCGTTACTAATCCGTAGACTTATAGAATTTTTGGACTTAAGCTTCTGTTCAGTTTCTACTACTTCCGTATGTTAACTGTTGATCTCGAAACCTTGATATTATGATGTTAGGTGGTTATGCCACCATTTTCGCTGGATGTCTCAAATCTTTTTGAGCATTTACAGTCGTTATGCTGTCTGAATCATCCCAGGTTTCTAAATAGTCTGATGCGTTTGCAAAATTCTTTCTTCCCGTTTTGATGTCTCTTTGGGCCAGATTAATCACACTAATTGCTAAGTTTAGGTATTCTATTGCCTTGACATATATGTTGGAGTTCTTATTATGACCCTAGGTGTCTTAGGGGATCATCTAGTAATCTAGCCATGATTTGTGTCCCAGTGTGATGATTCTGGCCTTTATTCTCGAAAGCATCCCATGATGCAATTTAGTTAGTAGGTATTCTATTCCTGGGTTCTTGAACCCAAGATTCACCCTACTTACCTCTTGTTGATAGTGTTTGCTAGTTCCTTTCGGAAATTAGTAACCTTTGCATTAGTCCTTGAGGTCCGTGGTATTTCCTTCTTCCAAATACTATGAACTACTTATGGCAGAAGTTCCTCGCAGATCCAAAAGGTCACAACCATAGTGCTCTTGATGAGTTCTCTATTCTATACTGTGACTCTGTCAGTTCTACCTTCTCCGCATGGGTTATCCGGAAGAAACCTGTTGAACTTGGTTCGCCATACTAATCCATGGATCCACAACTCATAAGAAAATCATATGTTTCTTTGAGTTGTCCCCCTTTAGTTGTCTTCTGACCTTCGTCTATCAATTGATAGTCAAGAGTATGCGTGCGTTCGTTTATCGATGCCTATTACTCTTGTGGTCCGCCAAGACATTCTATTCTGGAATGACTAGGAGAAACAAACTCCAGAACCTGGTCCATATCCAGGATTGGGTCAAAGAAGTTGTGCTCCGCAGATCAAATTGCTAATCTAGCTTTTGTTCTGCTCTACCTTGGAGTATTATTATCTTTATATTAAGAATATCATGGGAATTGCACACCATCCTATGAACTCTTGATACAGTGATACTTCTTATCATCATTATTCGTTCCTCGGTTTCGTGTTATTGTAACCGGAACGCCGACAAGTGAATCATGATGTGTGAAATCAATACCCCTAGCAACCATGTTGCTTAGTGGTTAATGGATGAAAATCTCATTCTTAGTGTGTTGGTTATGGAATCATCATTCTAAGATTGATCGTGCTACCTAGTTCTTATTTCTGGTGCACTCTCCAATCAATGAGTTAGGATAGTGCCAATCCTTGCTTATTTGATCATATCGTCTTGCCCTGGAAAGCAAGATTGTTCTCGAGCTTAGTAACATATCGGTGGTTCATGATTTTCCGAATATCTTCTCGGAAGTGTTACCAGGTTGTCACCTGACCGCTATGTTGAGTTCGTGATCAAGTTAGTTTCTTGTAAACCACCCTTTCTCCAAGAGTCCGTTTTGGGTACCCCTGAGCTGTTTGGTCAAGCTAAACAACAACTTGGAGAGTTGGAAGATGGAAGCTTTTCCGATTTAGTTCATCTTAAGGGATATCTTGTATGTGTGTTGAAAAAAGATGATATCTTCATCGATTGATCCTCGTGACCAGTTGTTGGACCTATTGTCTTGCCAAAACTTTCATTTGAGTGTGGGCTATCCTCAAATCAAATCAGAACCAACGATGTTCTTAATGTTGTCTTACTCGTGGTTGATCCCTCGAGCATACACCATTATATCCTTTGGTCTGACCAATACTATCACTTGTTCTCATAATTATGGAATCCCATTTATATGGAAGCCTGGATGAATTGTTGTTGAACCCATCAGCAACATTGTTATCTTCTCCATGATTTTTTTGAACATTAAGCTAGTGTTGGAAACTTATGAAAGCATTTCTTCATGCTAGTTCATGAAGAATATGTTCGGATGTAAGAAGTGACTTCCTCCAATTCATGTGCATTTGATGCAAGTTGCCGCCGTGGATTCGAGAAAGTCAATGTTGCTTCCTTTGGAATCATCCCAAATCGGTCATGCATACGTGCGAAGTATTCTATGGTTCAGGGACTTGCAACCTTCATTCTATATGTATACTTGGCACACCAAGTCACTGATTGATTTGTTCAAGGAGAAGAAATTCTTCTTAAGAGGTAGACTTATGTAAGGATTTCGATACCCTCGATGATGGTTCCCCACCTGAACTCAGTAGTGTTTTATTATAAGACTACTAGATAGTCATGTTTGTCTGGGACAACGTGTTCACATGTTTGTAGTAGAACTAGCTCATATTTTGGAGCTTGCTATCGTAGTTCATTACCCGAGAATCACGCAACGTCATCTCGTCGATTTGTGTTGCAAACTTTCATTTTTCTTTCTAGACTTGATGAGTCTGGAATATCCTAATACCAACCAGATCCGAATCTCGGGCAGATATGATGGTTGGAACGTTTCCCAAGAACTATAATAATGGTCTCACTATAACCGGTAAAGTGGATGTCGTGGCCAACACACCTAGCCGGGAGGCCTATTATTATATTATCTTGGTTGAGGAAGTTGGTCACCTCCCCATAAGGATCTCGTAGGATTTACCTCCTAGTTGTTCCTTATAGATTTTTGTGTTCCCGAAGTCTGACCTTTTACTTGATGTTCTAGATATCAAACCATATCTATGAATGGGATACACTAGCACATCAAGGAGAACATTAGAAGCGAAGTGCTAAATGTCTCTCGGTCAATCATCCAGATTTCATCCCCTTGGCCTCGCTAAGGTGAAATCTGAGAAGGTGTTATCTTCCTTTGCGTCTGCATCATCCATCATTATTCATCATGGTAGTATGTTGTGTTGCCAGGATCCTTGACACGGAGGTTGGTAAACCCTGATGAATATGGAAATGCTCAAGTTCTTGAGAGCACACACAAGCGCTAGGTGTTATCATCGGCACTAACTGGGATTGCTCTCAGTTTCCTTGGTTATGCTAAAATTTTTCAAACAGTGGACTCACTCTCTACTGTTGAGCTTCTCCCCAGTTAATAAAATCATCCCTTGTGTTGTTTTCAACAAGGTAATCCACATCATCCATTCTAATCCGGGTATGCCATTCTACCGAACCCCTCCAAATGATTGCTCGAGAATTGCCTTAGGCTGGTATAAAGAGTTTCAATGATTTCTGAATCAAAGGTAATTCTTTTTGCCATTTAAGGGATGATCCTATGAGTTGCCTCCTCTAAGATGTCTCATTATGGTATCATGGCAACTTAACTCCTCGCTGCACTGACAACTATTCACCACCTTCTTAAGTGTGAAATTGTTGTCTACCTAGTGAACCTCCGTCGTCTGTTCCACTCCATTCCTCTAGATGCATGCTTCGTGTCTCAGCTTGAGAGATATTTTTATGACTCACACCATGAGTTGATCCTAAGTTGTTTGATCTTCGAGAAGATCGACCCTTCTAGAGTTTCTTTTCCCTCTCGTTGTCATGTTGGTAGGAGTTCCTGGAGCAAGACATCGAGACAATGATGGTGATCGAATCAACGTTCATTTGAAGTGCAACCTGGATCGTGAAGATCGTGTTAGCTTGTGTCCTTGTGTCTTCTTACCCTATGCTTGAATCTCGGGACGAGATTCTTGTTTAGTGGGGGTGAGTTGTCACATCCTCAGTTCGGGCCTTGCTTGTCTTTGCATTAGTATCCATGCATCATGTTTAAATTTTATGAAACTTGAAATGGGGATTTCCTAAACCCTAGCACCAAATGAATTCAACTAGGTTCAACTAAAATATTTTCAGTGAATCCAAATGGCTTTCAAAAATGTTCATCATTTCTGGAAAATGCTGGAAACATTAACCAGAGGTGTTGCACCTTTTCCATGTCATATTTGGGCTCTGGATTAAATCATATGCTATTTGCAATTGGGCATTTAAATGCTATATAATATTTTAAATGCTCAATTAATTCTGAACTTAAGTGAGGGCTGTTGGGAATATTCCAAATAGAGCCCACAATTATTTTCAGGATTTTTGAAAACGTTTTGGT
The DNA here is from genome assembly GCF_018294505.1 of Triticum aestivum. Taxonomy (NCBI): domain Eukaryota; kingdom Viridiplantae; phylum Streptophyta; class Magnoliopsida; order Poales; family Poaceae; genus Triticum; species Triticum aestivum. The sequence continues at coordinate 17,395,536 of NC_057807.1, read as the reverse complement.
ATTTTAAATAAAGCCCTAAAGACTACAGAATAATAGAAAACAAAAACAATAAATAAAAGAGAGAGAGAGAATCTTACATGGCCTCAACCCTGCAGCCCATCTGGCCGGCCAGCTGGCGGCCTGGCCAACTGGCCCAGCCCACCACCGCAGCCCCTCCATCGTCTTCCTCCCCTCGCCCCGAAGCAGCTGCGTGCCCGCATGCGAGCGACTGCAGCCACGTCTTCCCGCCACCTCCTGCTTGCCGCCCGCGCCCCTAGACGTCTGGACGACCTCCACATCGTCGCCCCAACCCCCTGGACCCCTCCATTCGCCCCCAACTCCTCTCCCTCGCCCGTTCCCCGCCATGTCGAAACCTCCATGGACGCGCCGCCGTAACCCCGCGCCCACAGCCCCTCCCTCGCTCCATCTCTGCCTCCCCGAGATCCGTATCATCTCCAGCTTCATCCTCTATGAGCTAAGCCTCGCCAGACGCCCTGTCGCGCCGCCCCCGAAGCCTTCTTCTTCCTCGGGTCACCGAGATCGCCTCCGCCGCCCCGCTCGCTCCGTCCCCTCCCCGAGCTCACCGACTCGCCCGTCGTGATCTACGTGAGCTTCTGATCATCCTCTCCCTCTCTGTTCTCTCTCTTGCACGCTGTAGCCGCCACGCCCCTCTCGCCCGACTGCGCCGTCGCCTGCACTCGCCGCCGACACGACTCCGGCGACCATTTGGTCTGGGCGTCGTGTCCAACATGCTCGCTGCCTCGCGTAGCTGCTGTAGGTGCCACGAACGCGATACCACGGCCACCGCAGCCCCATAGCCAGAAACACCCGAATGCCGGCGCCGCCTCGAGCTCGTTTTCGGTGAGCTCCAGCCATCCCCGCTGCTGCCGCATGCCTCCCTGGATGCGGGCGAGCCCCAGCTCCCCGCGCGTGCTCTCGGCCACCCGTTTGGTCGCCGAAGACGCAAACCCAAGCCTCCACCGCGTCTGGCCTCGCCGGCGTCATGTCGCCGGTGGGTTTGACCCCGCAGACCATTGAATGGGTGGGCCCAGTTTGACCCCCTGGGTCACTGATGTGTGGGCCACCCTTGTTAATTATTTGTTAGGTTAGTTTAGCGCTAATTAACCTAGATTAGTGCTTAACCTAACACTAACTAACTCTGTTTAGTTAGTTAACTAACCACTGACACGTGGGTCCCACAGGTCAGGTATGACCTGGCCGACCCAGTTGACCGCCGATGTCACCCTGACGCAGTGCTGATGCATTAATTCAATTACTGGAATTATTCTTATACAGGAAATTCCAGAAAATAACCAAAACTTCTAAAAATCATAGAAAATCAACCGCAACTCCAAATGAAATAATTTATATATGAAAAATGATCAGAAAAATCCAATCTATCCATCTGTACCATTTTCATGCATGTTTGAATAACCTAAGGTTGCTGTATATGACAATTTGCATAATTGACATTTAAATAAGCACATGTGGATTTTGAATTTGAACCTAGGGTTCAAACCAACTTCATTTAACTTGCTGCTAGTTGCATTAGCTCAAACCACAACATATTGCCATGTCATGATCATGCATCATATTGTGCATTGCATTGATTGTATTTCTTCTCTGTTGCCGGTATTTGCCCCCTCTCGATAGACGTGTTCTGACGATGAGTTCGATGACACCGATGAAGAGCTATATTATCTTCAGAAGTGCCAGGCAAGCAAAAAACCCTTGTTCATTCCGATACAATCCCACTCTCTCGCTCCTGCACTCTTTTACTACATTAGTACAACAACGATTCATCTGTTACTTGCTGCGGTAGTTGAACCCCTTTATCCTCTGCATGACCTGTCATTGCCACAGTAAATAGATGAAACCCACTAGCATGAGTAGGAGTTGTTTGAGCCCTGTTGTGCCTACTCATTCATGCTTGTTTGTCATGCCTGCTACTTCTTAGAGTTGAGTCAGGTCTGATTCATCAGGGATGAATCGGAGGTGTGTAAACATGTCCTACTGTGTGTGAGCTAAGTGTGTGAACACGATTTGGTAAAGGTATCGGTGAGAGGCCAGGTTGGAGTACATGGTGGGTTGTCTCATTGCAGCCGTCCTCAGGAACTGAGTTTTGTGTTTGTGATCCATGAAACAGTTACTACCATGCATTGGGCCCGAAACCAATGGACCCTCTCGGCTTCTTAATCACCCTTGTCCTTTGTCCAGGAGTTGCAAGTAGTTTCTGGTCTTTGTAGTATGCTGGAGGCCGTGGGCAGCGCTGATCGGAGGGGTGGGCTGTGATGCGGTAGGCACGTGGCACGGTGTACCGAGCGCCCGTTTGGTGTCTCGGGAACCCTGCACACATCGTTTGGGGCTGTGAGCGAAACCCCGACCGGATCTCCTCGCGGATGGAACCCGAATAGGAGATAAACCTGGACTAGAGACTTGAGTGTTTTGGTAGGCCGTGGCCGACACCCACGTTGGGCTTCCGCTTGAAGGTTGCCGAGTACATGTCGCGTAAACGGCGGTAAATGGTGAGAGCGTGTGTGAAGAAGTACACCCCTGCAGGGTTAACATCATCTATTCGAATAGCCGTGTCCGTGGAAAAGGACTTCTGGGTTGCCTGTACGGTTCATAGACAAGTGAAAGTGGATACTTTAAAATGCGCAAGATAAGCGTGAGTTCTATGGATGGCATTCTCGTAGGAAGACGGGAGTGGATCCATAGTGTTGTATTGGTTAGTGAATATGTGGACTCATGTGCGCCACCTCAAAAGTTACTTGCAGTCATAGTTCAGGATAGCCACCGAGTCAAAGCTGGCTTGCTGCAGTTAAACCCCACCACCCCCTTTGTTGATAATGATTCATATGTAGATAGTTCTGATGTAAGTCTTGGTAGGTACATTTGTACTCACGTTTGCCTATTTTATGTTTTTGCAGAGAGACTTCGGTCTCGCTAGTAGTTTCGCGTGGACTTCGACGTTTAGCTTGTTACCTCAGCTACGATCTTGTGCCCTCGGCAGGATCTGGTAGACAGTCAGGCTTCTCAGCCTTTTTCATTTACAGATGTATGTACTCAGACATGATAGCTTCCGCTTGTGTTTTGACTTGTATGCTTTGAATGTTGGGTCATGAGACCTATGTTTGTAATATCTCGCTCCTCGGAGCCTATTGGATAAATACTTGAGTCGTAGAGTCATGTTGTGATGCCATGTCGTATTTGCACATATCGAGCATATTGTGTGTATGTTATTGAAATGCTTGGTATGTGTGGGATCTGACTATCTAGTTGTTTATCCTTAGTAGCCTTTCTTACCGGGAAATGTCTCCTAGTGCTTCCACTGAGCCATGGTAGCTTGCTACTGCTCCGGAACACTTAGGCTGGCCGGCATGTGTCCTTCTTCATTCCTGTGTCTGTCCCTTCAGGGAAATGTCACGCGATGAATACCGGAGTCCTGTTAGCCCGCTACAGCCCGGAATACCGGAGTCCTGCTAGCCCAGTGCTACAACCTGGATTCACTCGCTGATGACCGACACGTTCGATGCTGGCTCATGGATGCCTGTCCCTGTAAGTTTGTGCCACTTTGGGTTTCCGACTAGCCATGTCAGCCCGGGCTCCTTATCATATGGATGCTAGCGACACTATCATATATGTGTGCCAAAAGGTGCAAACGGTCCCAGGCAAAGGTAAGGCGACACCCGTGGGAATATCGTGCGTGAGGCCGCAAATTGATATGAGGTGTTACATGCTAGATCGATGTGGCATTGAGTCGGGGTCCTGACACGGAGCCGGTGTAGAACCGAAAGCAAAGAGGCAACGGCTTCCTAACAAACTCAGGACTACTAGACTGGTGGTCACGGAGGTGGACGACGGCAATTTTGAGCCAAAGGCGCACGAGGAAGCGCGCGCGTGCTACGACAATGAAATAGGCTGCATCATATGGACAACCGCCACCATCAACGATGAGAAACCAAAGAAGATAGAAAATATGAGGAGCTCCCTCCTAAATAAGTTTCACCAGATATTCTTGTTCCCGGGCCGGAATGAGAAGGATTATGAAGATATAGACAAGGACCCTGCAATGAAGAAGATAAACAAACACGCCATGACCAAGTTTAGCGACGCATTGGCCGCCTGGAAAAATCGAGTGAAAGCAAAGATCAACGACGGGGAACCCTACTCCGAGATTGTGAAAGGACAATCCGACAATCACGGAAGAGCAGTTTCAAATATTCAAGGAGGCTTGCGAGGCCGAAGCTGCCAAAAAAATTTCGAAGTACATGAAGGGGCTTCAAAAGAGGAACATTGGGAGCCACCACCTCGGAAGCCGTGGTTACGGCGGAAAGAGGTCCAAATGGGCCAAGGAGGACGCAGAAGCCGCAAGTCTGGGCATCCCAGACCACTTGGCGGATTTCACCGTCCCACAGGAGCGTGACGTCCTGAGGGCCCGGCACCGTTGGGACCCAGTGAAGAAGGTTTACGAGACAACACCGGTCATTACGGAGTTCATGAGACTGCTAGTAATTTTAGTTTCTGATCAATTAGACTGCACACGTTAGTCATATTTGTAAACGATCCTTGTGCTTTTTGCAGAGAGAGCAGCACCGGATTGCGGCCGAAAGCGACTCGCCGTCTGAGGCATTGGCGAGGCCCAAGTGGGACACTCCATTCAACCGGGCATTGAACATATTGAAACAACAACCGGTGGATACTCGACCGTCGTATGGACGCGTGCATGGTGTCGGAGACGGCGCCACATGGAAGAAGTACTACCGTGAGACCACGGAGGAGAGAAAGGAAAGACGGAGGTTAACTGAAGAAAGCATCGACAAGAAGGTTGAGATTGCGGTTGACAAGAAATCATCTCAGACAGTCGCAACAGCATTAGCTGCCGCAAAACACGTGATTGCAGATATATCTACTTCCTTGGTGATGGGCCTTTACACTTGGACAAGGCAAAATCCAGAAAAAAATGCAGAGGACTTTCCCCTTGCTGACTTCTTGGGAGCACCTGCTCCTGCACCGGCTCCTGTACCTACTCCCGCACCGGCTCTCGCACCTTCTCCCGCACCGGCTCCCGCACCAGCTCCCCCACCGGACGTTCTCGGTGGTGCCTCCTCTTTCCTGAGCTCGACGCCCTCACGGTATCTGTCACACCGCCCCCTTCAATATAAATGTATAATCTCCCATTTCCGTTGCCTTTCGGATGTCTCACGTCGCAGACTTTTCTTTGCAGGCCGATGATACCCCGTACACCATATTGTACACCATCGGCGAACAGAAGGTGGACGTGGGGAAGGGGACGATAATGGAGCCGAAGGAACCATTGTTCCACAGCCGTTCGATCCCCCCGAACGTCTTCAAGGTTTCCGTGGCCAGTGTCAAACCGGGCCACAAGAATTTGCCTCCTCTAATACTAGTGGGGGATGACGACGAGACCCCGCGGCGGCTTGGTGATTGTTGCAATGGGTGGGTCTTGTTGTGGCCAAAGAGTCCGCTTCTTCTGGAGGCGGCCGGGAGCACACCCACGAGCACGCAGCCTCAGCAAGGTATGAACATCAACACCCCACCTACCCAATTAGCGTCGGGTGTCGGGTTGGGTGATAGAGGACGGGGTAAGCAGGTGGCTCCATTAGTCGCTGATGACGTCGCCATGGATGAGGATGAGGTTGACGATGGCGCTGAACAGTATGTCTATACTGGCGCCTCCTCAGGGTTTGAGTGTCATGAGTTGGTGCCTGAATTACCGTCTCAACGTATTATTGATGACCATCCGGTGGTAAAGAAGTCTAGGAAGAGAGTGAGGAAAGGCAAAAAAGCTGATTCTATGATCCAGCCGCCTCAGTAGCCTCGGCTTCAGGACCGTGTAGATATCCCTGATGTGGATAAATGGCATATCCCCGGTCGACCAATCCTACCTGAAACAGCGCTACAGGCCAGATTCGGCGATCTAAGGAGACTTCATGATGATGTGCTGCGGGTAGAGAAAGGCCTCATCGCCTCGAAAGATCCAGGATACCCACTCTACGCGGTTAACGTTCCGCGGCAAATGTCGTACGTCGAAGGCTTCCCCGCGGATAAGTTCTTCCTCTGATTCGATTACATATTCGACATGTTTCACGTGAAGAAGCTGGATTTTACGTTTGTCCGCCTTTATGCCTTGCACATGAACTACATCATTGGGGTTGAGCAGATACGTTTTATCTGTGTCGCTGACCCGTACTACGTGCACGAGGGCTTCTTGGGAGTCTGTGCACAGCATCGTGAATACGCGAGGGATTACATCGTCAGTTTCATGCTCGCCAATAAGGACAAGGAGGCAATTCTCGTGCCTTATCATCCCGTGTAAGTCATCCGCGCTGCTATCCTTCCTTCGATTTCAATAATTCATTTGCACAGTGGAGGCTAATTAATTTGAGGTGTACTTATTTTGCGCAGCGGCGGGCGCGCCGTCCTCATCATCCTCTACCCCTGATTGTCCCATGCTCTTTACTTGGACTCGTCGAAGAACATTCACAAAAAGGATTACACCCACATCAAAGATGTTCTCGACAGTGCTATGTTTTACTACCAAGCAAGGGGTGGAGAGGTTAGGGACAAGATGAGAAGGGGTGGCAGGGCCACCTTCAGCCATAAGACCGACTTCTGCTACATCCAGCAACCGAACAATTCTCTTAAAGGTGGATTCTATGTCCTACACCACATGTTGGAGTACAGACGGGATCACCAGAACCTTCACATGGCACCTAGATCTGGCGATGCCCATATTCTGCAATGGGCAAAGGACATAGGAGATATCGAGGATCATCGACTTTGAACTGAGTTCTATAACATCCAGCGCGAACTTGCCCAAATCATCATGAATGAGGTCGTCGGAAAAACAGGGATGTTCCATGCAGAAGGACAAAAGTCGCGGGAAGACGTCCGAACATGGATAGCCTCTCAGCGTCTCGACATGAAGGCTTTCACTAAGCTCGATGACTATCTCCCTGACATGGATGGATGGCACGACATGATGGAGTGATTCTCGATATATGACAATGTGTCTGTTTAGTCCATACTTTCTTTTATGACAAAACTTTGAGTTATGCATGGTTAAACTTTATTTGTGATGTAATTAAACCGTCCTCCTCCTCGACTAGCAAAAATCACTCTAGTTAGGTCATTTTGGGTACGATTAACTTTGTTATTTATGCTTATGATATGTTGTTTCTATCTTTGCCAAGTCTGTCTCTTTCTGTTGCTCAACTATATATGTTGCATATCATCGACTCATGTGACGATGCAGGTGCATATATCATAGATGGCGAAGAAGTGCTACGCCAGGAGTATATATAGGACAAGTGGCCGGAGTGTCAGGCCCAGGTGTACCGGTTTTCGGTTTCCGAGCGACACGCAGTACTTAGTTTAGGTTCACGCTAATGCGAGAGAGGGATACGAACTCATGTACTCAAAGTGATAGCTATTCTCGCGTATATCATTGTTTAGATGGATGACGATGTATTTGCAAGTAATCGAGACTTGTATCGCTATTTTCGAGATTGATGACGAGAGACCACTTTGTGTTGGATGATGATTATGATGATGACATGATTTGATGAGACTAATTGTATGTATATGCTATGATTACATTTGTATGTGGATGATATGCTAAAGATTATTGTATAAAGCCTATTCAAATACAAAACAAACAAAAAATAAATATGCAGGAAAAAAACTAATAAAATTAGTAGTAGCGAGGGGGGGAAATTTAGCAGTAGTGCCGACTTACCAGTAGCGCTTCCTGCTAAACAGCGCTGCAGATAATATCAGTAGCGCCCTTTTCCAAAAAGCGCTACAGCTATTCATCAGTAGCAATAGTGTGGGTCAACAGGCGCTACTGCTATACGTTAGCTATAGCGCCTTATTAGTAGCGCCGGTACCCGCGCTACTGACAGGGCCAAAACTCGCGCTGCTGCTAGGCTTTTCCCTAGTAGTGGAGGTAGGCGGGCGCGCCCAGGGGGGCGCCCTCCACACTCGTGACCGCCTCTGGAACTGCTTGGAGTAGGGTCCAAGTCTCCTGGATCACGTTCGGTTGAAAAATCACGATCCCGAAGGTTTCATTCCGTTTGGACTCCGTTTGATATTCTGTTTCTTCGAAATACTGAAAAAGGCAAAACACAGCAATTCTGGGCTGGGCCTCTAGTTAATAGGTTAGTCCCAAAAGTAATATAAAAGTGGAAAATAAAGTCCAATATAGTCAAAAACATTAGATAAAGTAGCATGGAGCTATCAAAAATTATAGATACGTTGGAGATGTATCAGGCATCCCCAAGCGTAATTCCTGCTCGTCCTCGAGTAGGTAAATGATAAAAAAAAGAATTTTTGATGCGGAGTGATACTTTGGCATAATTTCAATGTAAATCTTCTTAATTGTGACATGAATATTTAGATCCCAAAGATTCAAGACAAAAGTTCATATTTACACAAAAATAATAATACTTCAAGCATACTAATCAAAGCAATCATGTCTTCTCAAAATAACATGGCAAAAGAAAGTTATCCCTACAAAATCATATAGTCTGGCTATGCTCCATCTTCCTCACACAAAATATTTAAATCATGCACAACCCCGATGACAAGCCAAGAAATTGTTTCATACTTATGACATTCTCAAAACTTTTTCAATCTTCACGCAATACATGAGCGTGAGCCATGGATATAGCACTATAGGTGGAATAGAAGGGTGGTTGTGGAGAAGACAAAAAAAGGGAAGATAGTCTCACATCAACTAGGCGTATCAACGGGCTATGGAGATGCCCATCAATAGATATCAATGTGAGTGAGTAGGGATTGCCATGCAACAGATGCACTAGAGCTATAAGTATATGAAAGCTCTACAAAAGAAACTAAGTGGGTGTGCATCAACTTGCTTCCTCACGAAGACCTAGGGAATTTTGAGGAAGCCCATCATTGAAATATACAAGCCAAGTTCTATAATGAAAAATTCCCACTAGTATATGAAAGTGACAAAATGAGAGACTCTCTATCATGAAAATATTGGTGCTACTTTGAAGCACAAGTGTGGTAAAAGGATAGTAGCATTGTCCCTTCTCTCTTTTTCTCTCATATTTTTTATTTGGGCCTTTCTCTTCTCTTTTTTTATGGCCTCTTTTTTTTGTAAAGTCCAGAGTCCCATCCCGACTTATGGGGGAATCATAGTCTCCATCATCCATTCCTCACTTGGGATAATGCTCTAATAATGATGATCATCACACTTTTATTTTCCTTACAACTCAACAATTACAACTCGATACTTAGAACAAAATATGACTCTATATGAATGCCTCCGACGATGTACCGGGGTATGCAATGAATCATGAGTGACATGCATGAAATAATTATGAACGGAAGCTTTTCCACAAATACAATGTCAACTACATGATCATGCTAGCAATATGACAATGATGGAGCGTGTCATAATAAACGGAATGGTGGAAACTTGCATGGCAATATTTCTCGGAATGGCTATGGAAATGCCATGATAGGTAGGTATGGTGGCTGTTTTGAGGAAGGTATATGGTGGGTGTATGATACCGGCGAAAAGTGCGTGGTATTAGAGAGGCTAGCAAAAGTGGAAGGATGGGAAAAGTGCGTATAATCCATGGACTCAAGATTAGTCATAAAGAACTCATATACTTGTTGCAAAAATCTAGAAGTTATCAAAGCAAAGTATTACGTGCATGCTCCTATGGGGATAGATTGGTAGGAAAAGACCATCGCTCATCCCTGACCGCCACTCATGAGGAAGACAATCAATAAATAAATCATGCTCCGAGTTCATCACATAACGGTTCACCATACGTGCATGCTACGGGAATCACAAACTTCAACACAAGTATTCTTTGAATTCACAACTACTTAACTAGCATGACTCTAATATCACCATTTTCATATCTCAAAACAATTATCAAGCATCAAACTTATCTTAGTATTCAACGCACTCAAAAGAAAGTTTCACATATCTTGAACACCAAGTATATTAACATTAAGAAAATTACCATGCTATTAATGACTCTCAAAATAATCAAAGTGAAGCATGAGAGATCAATAGTTTCTTTAAAACCAATCCACCACCGTGCTCTAAAAGATCTAAGTGAAGCACTAGAGCAAAAAATTATCATGCTCAAAAGATATAAGTGAAGCGCTATGAGCAAAACTATCAAGCTCAAAAGATATAAGTGAAGCACATAGAGTATTCTAACAAATTCCAAATCATGTATGGCTCTCTCAAAAGGTGTGTACAGTAAGGATGATTGTGGTAAACTAACAAGCAAAGAAGCAAATAATACAAGACGCTCCAAGCAAAACACATATCATGTGGTGAATAAAAATATAGCTCCAAGTAAATTACCGATGGAAGTGGACGAAAGAGGGGATGCCTTCCGGGGCATCCCCAAGCTTTGACTTTTTGGTGTCCTTGGATTTTCTTGGGGTTGCCATGGGCATCCCCAAGCTTAGGCTCTTTCCACTCCTTGTTCCATAATCCATCAAAAGAATTCACCCAAAACTTGAAAACTTCACAACACAAAACTCAACAGAAATATCACGAGCTCCGTTAGAGAAAGAAAACAAAATACTACTTCAAGGTACTGTAATGAACTCATTATTTATTTATATTGGTGTTAAACCTACTGTATTCCAACTTCTCTATGGTATATAAACTATTTTACTAGCCATAGATTCATCAAAATAAGCAAACAACACACAAAAAACAGAATCTGTCAAAAGCAGAACAGTCTGTAGCAATCTGTAACTAACGCAAACTTCTGGAACTCTAAAACTTCTACCAAAATAGGAAGTCCTGGACAATTTGCTTATTGATCGGCATAAAAAATAATCAACGCAAAAGAACGTTCCTGTGATTTATCATAACTAAATTCATGCGCGCAAAGTTTCTGTTTTTTAGCAGAATCAAATCAACAATCATCGTAGGTTATCCTATAGGTTCTACTTGGCACAAACACTAATTAAAACATAAACCACATCCAAAAAGAAGTTAGATGGATTATTTATTCCTAAACATAAGCAAAAACAAAAAAACACAAAATAAAATTGGGTTGCCTCCCAACAAGCGCTATCGTTTAACGCCCTTAGCTAGGCATAAAAGCAAGGATAGATCTAGGTATTGCCATCTTTGGTAGGCAATCCATAAGTGGCTCTCATGATAGATTCATATGGTAATTTCATTTTTTTTCTAGGTAAGTGTTCCATACACTTTTTTATGGGAAATTGGAATCGAATATTCCCTTCCTTCATATCAATAATTGCACCAATCGTTCTAAGGAAAGGTCTACCAAGAATAATAGGACATGAAGGATTGCAATCTATATCAAGAACGAAAAAATCTACGGGCACATAATTACTATTTGCAACAATAAGAACATCATTAATTCTTCCCATAGGTTTTTTAATAGTGGAATCCGCAAGATGCAAGTTTAGAGAGCAATCATCAAAATCACGGAAATCTAGCAAATCACATAAAGTTTTGGGAATAGTAGAGACACTAGCACCCAAATCACATAAAGCATGAAACTCAAAATCTTTAATTTTAATTTTAATAGTAGGTTCCCATTCATCATAAAGTTTTCTAGGGATAGAAACTTTCAACTCAAGCTTTTCTTCATAAGATTGCATCAAAGCATCAACAATGTGTTCGGTGAAGGCCTTATTTTGACTATAAGCATGAGGAGAATCTAGCACGAATTGCAACAAGGAAATACAACCAATCAAAGAGCAATTTTCATAATTAAATTCCTTGAGATCCAAAATAGTGGGTTTAGCAACATCACGGTTTTTATTTATTTCAATCCCACTTTCATCAATTTCATCATTAAGATCTAGAAACTCCGAATTCTTAGAATGCCTTCTAGGTAAAGGAAGATCATATTCAAATTCATCAAGATTCATATTGCAAAACAAAGATCTAATGGGGGACACATCAATAACTTTTAGATCTTCATCTTGATTTTCATAGGGATTGGAAGAACACGCTTTAATAAAGGCATCTTTGGAAGCACGCATCCTAGCGGTTCTTTCCTTGCACTCATCAATGGAAATTCTCATGGATTTGAGAGACTCATTGATATCATGCTTAGGAGGAATAGATCTAAGCTCTAAAGAATCAATTTCAAGAGAATTTTATCAACGTTCCTAGCCAAATAATCAAATTTAAGTAATTTCTCTTCAAGCAAAGCATTTTTTTGTGAATTCGTAAACTCTTTAACACTACTCTTAAATTCAGAGGGAATCTTATTGAAATTTCCATAAGAGTTATTGTAGGAATTTCCATAATTATTAGAAGGATTACTAGGATAAGGCCTAGGATTAAAATTCCCTCTATAAGCGTTGTTTCCAAAACTATTCCTACCAACAAAATTCACATCCATAGATTCATTATTATTCTCAAGCAAAGTAGATAAAGGCATATCATTGGAATTAGGAGGAGTATTTTTAGGAGCAAACATCTTCATAAGTTCATCCATCTTTTCACTCAAAACATTGATTTCTTCTATAGCATGCACTTTTTTACTAGAAGATCTTTCGGTGTGCCATTGAGAATAATTAGCCATAATATTATCAAGCAATTTGGTAGCATCCCCTAACGTAATTTCCATAAAAGTGCCTCCCGCGGCCGAATCTAAAAGATTTCTAGAAGCAAAATTCATTCCGGCATAAAAATTCTGTATGATCATCCATAAACTCAAACCATGAGTTGGCAATTGCGAAGCATTAATTTCATTCTTTCCCAAGATTGGGCAACATGCTCATGATCAAGTTGTTTAAAATTCATGATGTCATTCCTAAGAGTGATAATCTTAGCGGAAGTGAAATACTTAGAGATAAAAGCAACTTTGCACTTGTTCCAAGAATCAATACTATTTTTAGGCAAAGACGAAAAGCAAACTTTAGCACGATCTCTAAGTGAAAACGGAAATAACTTCAATTTGACAATATTGTTATCCGTATCTTTCTTCTTTTGCATATCACACAAATCAACAAAATTGTGTAGATGAGTAGCGGCATCTTCACTAGGAAGGCCGGCAAATTGATCTTTCATAACAAGATTCAGCAAAGCGGTGTTGATTTCACAAGACTCATCATTATTAAGAGGAGTAATCGGAGTACTAAGGAAATCATTATTATTGGTATTCGAGAAATCACACAATTTGGTATTATCTTGCACCATGGCAACAAGTAATCCAACACACAAGCAAACAGAAAGGCAACGAGGAAAAAGGCAAACGGGAAAGAGAGGAGGAGATTGGGAAAGAGATGGCCAACAAAACGGCAAGGGTGAAGTGGGGAAGAGGAAAACGAGAGGAAAATGGCAAATAATGTAATGCGAGAGATAGGGATTGCGATGGGTACTTGGTATTGTTGACTTGCTTGCGTGAGCCTCCCCGGCAACGGCGCCAGAAATTCTTCTTGCTACCTCTTGAGCACTGCGTTGGATTTCCCCGAAGAGGAGAGGATGATGCAGCGAAGTAGCGTAAGTATTTCCCTCAGTTTTTGAGAACCAAGGTATCAATCCAGTAGGAGACCACGCACAAGTCCCTCGTACCTACACAAAAGGATAGCAACTCGCAACCAATGCTTAGGGGTTGTCAATCCCTTCATGGTCACTTACGAGAGTGAGATCTGATAGAGATAATATTTTTGGTATTTTTGATAGATAGATGCAAAGTAAAAAGTAAAGGCAAAGTAAAACAAAGCAAGTAAATAAAAGTGATAGAGATTGATATGATGAGAATAGACCCGGGGGCCAAAGGATTCACTAGTGGCTTCTCTCAAGAGAATAAGTATTCTACGGTGGGTGAACAAATTACTGTTGAGCAATTGACAGAATTGAGCATAGTTATGAGTATATCTAGGCAATGATCATGTATATAGGCATCACGTCCAAAACAAGTAGATCGAAACGATTATGCATCTACTACTATTACTCCACTCATCAACCACTATCCAGCATGCATCTAGAGTATTAAGTTAAAAACAGAGTAACGCCTTAAGCAAGACGACATGATGTAGAGGGATAAATTCATGCAATATGATAAAAACCCCATCTTGTTATCCTCGATGGCAACAATACAATACGTGCCTTGCTGCCCCTTCTGTCACTGGGAAAGGACATCACAAGATTGAACCCAAAGCTAAGCACTTCTCCCATTGCAAGAACTACCAATCTAGTTGGCCAAACCAAAAAGGATAATTCGAAGAGACTTGCAGAGATAACTCAATCATACATAAAAGAATTCAGAGAAGAATCAAATATTTTCCATAGATAATACTGGATCATAAACCCACAATTCATCGGTCTCAACAAACACACCGCAAAAACAAGATTACATCGAATAGATCTCCACGAGAGAGGGGGAGAACATTGTATTGAGATCCAAAAAGAGAGAAGAAGCCATCTAGCTACTAGCTATGGACCCGAAGGTCTGAAGTAAACTACTCACACTTCATCGGAGGGGCTATGGTGATGATGTAGAAGCCCTCTGTGGTGGATGCCCCCTCCGGCGGAGCTTCGGAACTGGCCCCAAGATGGGATCTCGTGGATACAGAAGGTTGCGGCAGTGGAATTAGGTTTTTGGCTCCTGTTATGATCGTTCGGGGATACGTAGGTATATATAGGAGGAAGGAGTACGTCGGTGGAGCGTCAAGGGGCCCACGAGGTAGGGGAGCGTGCCTAGGGGGGCGCCCTCCACCCTCGTGACCGCCTCTGGCACTGCTTGGAGTAGGGTCCAAGTCTCCTGGATCACGTTCGGTTGGAAAATCACAACCCCGAAGGTTCCATTCCGTTTGGATTCCGTTTGATATTCTGTTTCTTCGAAATACTTTTTTAGCAAAAAACAACAATTCTGGGTTGGGCCTCCATTAATAGGTTAGTCCCAAAAGTAATATAAAAGTGGAAAATAAAGCTCAATATAGTCCAAAACAGTAGATAAAGTAGCATGGAGCAATAAAAAATTATAGATACGTTGGGGACGTATCAAAGGCCTAGACTTTTTAGGGGCCAAGAGTGTTTTGTGTTTTCCTAATACCTCCAATGCCTCAAATTTAAGCATGTTCTAACATATATAGATGTGTTCCCGCAAAAAAAGCATAAATAGATGTGTTGATTTGCTTGTCAAGTTTGGATTTCTTGTTGGAACTCTTGTTCCTTGGAGCAAACATGAAACATGCGTGGCTTATTTATTTCCAATAGGTTTCTTGGCCTCATAATTTAGGGGCAAAGATTGTTTTGTGTTTTCCTGATGCCTCCCACGCCTATTGTTCTTAGGTATTCCTTCCTTTTCCTATTTGCTTGTGTAATTATTTTAACAAATGTGCGCATTTGGATTTAGATGACAGGGAAGTGATGGGGAATCAGGAAGAGGAAAAAAATGAGCATCTAAGAGCATTGAGCATGGGAATATGGAGGAAGGCCTAAACTAGTGTGTCCCTGTCCAACTAGGGTCCAACATCTGTTTTGGAATTTTCCCAATGCCTCCCATGCCCATTGTTCTTCCGTTTTCCTTCCTCTCCCGTATGACCTGCAAAAATGTTGTGAACGGAGTGACAATGTACATCTTCGTGGCTTTAGTTTTAGTTCTGGTTGAGCTTCTATTTACTTCTATTGCTTTGTTCCTTTCACTGTTTTTGTGATAACTTAGGTTCCTTTTTCAAGCAATGGGCATGAGAACATGGAGGAAAGTCTAGACTTCTTGGCTTCTTAATCTAGGGTCCAAGATTGTTTTCTGTTTTCCTGATGCCTCACCTGCCTCTAAATTAAACATGTTCTAACGTAAATGGATGTGTTGATTTGCTTGTCAAGATTTCATTTCTTGTTGGAACTAGTGTTCCTTGGAGTTAACTTGGCGCATGCTTTGATTATTTATTTTCCATAGGAATTTATCAATATCATTTACCTGTGTGATGTGACTTGACTTGGCATTGAGTATTTTGTTGGCAAGATCTTTCATCACATTACTCAATGAAATAGCAAGAACACGTCGACGAACGGTCGTCACAACAGCAGCGTATGCAAAAGTAGTAGAAGGATTCTTCGGATGAACAATATGCAAGAAGACCAAAGAATACACCTTATGAACGGAATCGATCAGATCGAATGATGCGCGTAGTAGCAACTAAATCTCTCAGATATTAGCAAACGAACACAGATATTTGGCATGCCCGAACATGGTACTTTCTGATATTTTCCTCAACTCCGATCAGAACAAAATTGTGCCTTACATGGTTGTACACAGCCTCTTTTAGAGGCGACCCAAACATAAGAAATCCGACTACGAAAGACTCTAATTCTCTCTTGTATCCGAACTAATCAAGACTTTACTAATTATTGATTCGGCCATGTGATTACATAGGATGCTCTTATCTAACCTAACAAAACTAGATAGACTAATGGATAATGTGACTAGTACTCCATGCATGGGATCTTCTGGACCCTAATAACGAATGGACATTCAATCTGGGTAGCTCTTAGAATTAAACGTTCCCTGCGAACCATTGATCTAATTGATCGAACGGAAACATCCAATGTGGTAGTGACTCCAGGTCAAACAAAAACGTTTCTTATTGCATATGGGATCAAAGCCTTATGGATTAAACTCCACGCATTAAAAGCATCAGGACCCGATAAATTTGACTACACACATGAAGCAATATGAATCGGTAGAGAACCAATTTGACCTCTTCTTTCTTGGTTCTGTTGACGGGGAGGGGGTGTGATCCGAGTGTATGCTTCATCTCCCGAGAGAGGCGATTCCCTAGGCATGCAGGGAGCCAGGGGACTATGAGCTGACTGTTGTATCCGCTCAGACATACCTACTGTGAATTTGGTCATACAACTGAGTGACCGCTAAATTCCTATTTCCTATTTCCTTGTGCAATTATTTTAACAAATGTGCGTATTCAGGTTTACATGACCGGGACATGATGGCAAATCGGGAAGTGGAAGAAAATGAACATCTAAAAGCATTGGAATGGGAACATGGAGGAAGGTGTAAACTAGTGTGTACCTGTGCAACTAGGGTCCAACATTTGATTTGGAATTTTCCCGATGCCTCACATGCCTATTCTTCTTAGGTTCTCCTTCCTCTCCCTTATGATATGAAAAAAATATTGTGAATGGAGTGAAAATAGACATCTTCGTGGCATTAGTTTTAGTTTCTGGTTGTAATTCTATTTTAGTTATATTGCTTTGGTCCTTACACTATTAGTTTGGATAACTTAGGTTTCTTTTCAGTTTTGATTGGGCTTTTTTGTATGCTTTGTGTCATCCTGACATCTTCCTTTATCATAAAACAACAATCATTTTGGTGCGTGTTCTACAAAAAGGACATGCACCGTATGATGCTTGGTATTAGAGTTACTCATATGCAACCGATAACTCAGATACACTTCCCAGTTGCCATCAAACTGCGTCATATGGTTTCTGACAAATATTTTGACCTATGATGATTTAACAGAATTTAACCCAAGGCATGAACATTAACAATTACAATGAAATGACTTTAATAATTAGTAATGGGAACAACCAACACTACTAGGAAAAGGGCTATAGATAGGATGGACACTAATGGCGCACTATACATGTGGTGCACCATTACTAAATACTAATGGCGCACCATGTGTTGGTGCGCCATTAGTAAACAATTTTTTTTAATCTTTTCAAAACTACTAATGGCGCACCGTGGGAGTGATGCGCCATTACTAGTTGACATAGTAATGGCGCACCACACCCACCGTGCGCCATTAGTAGTTTTGAAAAAAAAAATTTGTTAGTAATGGCGCACCTGTGGAC